>NC_142574.1:31333611-31636666 GCF_041283825.1 Pyrus communis | reverse complement strand
TTCTTGTTTGGTTACTTATGTAGGCTTCGGTCGAATTGCATCCCTCTAGCCCTACTTTTAATTGTGTTGTATGAGATTATGGTTGTGAGATATTGTGATTTGTTTCAGACGAACCGTTGGATGTCTAGGTGACTCATTCAGAGTTTTCAAAGGGTTGATATTGATTTCTTATGAATGATTTATATTCAAGGTCTATAAATTGTGATTGATGACTAGTTTTATTATTGTATCACATGCTTATATTATTGTTACTCACCCGAGCCTTGCAGCTTATCTGAGTGCCTGATTTGCCAGAGCACCAATCCTATAATGTAGGCATTGACTTTCCATATGACAGGTCTAGGTAGATTACGAGAAATTGCTTGATATTTTGGTTCCGTTGAGTGGTCCGGAACCCGATGTTGTTGGATTTCGTTGAGTGGTCCGGAATCCTTACTCTTGTTCATTCCGTAAGGTGATCTTAGAATCCTAAATTCGAGTAGATGGGAATTACCCACCATAGATATTGTGAAAATAAATTAGAATTACCATGGTTATTACTCATAATCCAAGTGGGGAATTATATAGAGTTTCTTGGTTAATTCGTGAAATGTTTTGTTATCGCATTGCTTGATGAGCGTAATTAAATGCTAAGATTGTACATCTTGATTCACGAATTGATTAATTATTTACGGGATTGTGGAGTGACGTTGGATATGAGTGTCGTTATTATGATTATTTTAGTTGATTAATATTTCTGGAGAATAATATTGTGCTTTGCTAATTCTTTAATATGTTACACGCTATGAAATGTGATTTCATGTGGGAACGTGATGATTTATGTGATAGATGAAGTGGAAATGTTATTCGTCTTGTGTGATTATTATGTTGGATATCATTGTTATTGTTATGACTGACTTGTTGATAAATATGACGAGATAATATGATTGTGCTTTGTCGTTTGTTATTTGAAAGATTGCATGATATTCATGGTGATATTTTGTTGGGACATAACGACTTATGTGATGAATGTTCGAGTGTACTGAAGTAATGAATTACGAATGACTTGATTCCTATTTAGGGTAGGTAGGCAGTCTAACGAGGATGTTAGATGCAGCCATAAAGTCTACAAAGAATAATTGTGCAGTCGGATCTTAAGTTATGTTTCACTTTTTCCGGAGGCGGGGTAAGTTAAAGATGAGTATTTGGTGACGTTACGTGTCGATCCTAGACGTATGTCGGGATCGGGGCGTGACAGAAGTCCTCCAAAATCTTAATTTTTTTAATACACTTAAATTTGAATGGATTTTAAAATTTTTTAATTGACTACACCTAGATTTGAATAGATTCTAAAATCATTTAGAATCTTTTAATTGATTACATTAAAATTTTAATGTTTTTGAAAATTCTTTCAAATCCGAATTTGACTACACCCTTTATTAAAATTCAAGTATTCGTAAGAATTTGTAATAAGATACAAAGAAGTTCAATAGTAACTTTAGTTTCATCAATTCTACTGCAAAATCAAATGTCTGACGGTCCGAATTAAAAGTTTGAAGGGTAGTTTTGTCATCTTAATTGTTGGGACTGATTGGTATTGATGGTGAGGGGATTGTAGGACAGACAGGAGGCCATGCTGCCTCTGAGATAGAGATAGAGAGAGAAGGAGAGAGAGAGGGATTTCAGGGATATGCAAATCCTTCCCTTCACACAGAAGCTCTGCAAATCAGTCGGCCCCAGCCTCTCAACAGTCATCTCCAGATCCCCTTCATACTGCGAATCAATTCCTTCGCCTTCAGTGTCTCCACAGTCCACACTGCGATGGCAACTGCAACAGAGCTCTCGAATTCTCTCTCTCTTGAAGTTCCTCCGTTTTTTCTCATCAAACTTCAATTCGTCCTAAGTTTGCCATACAACGATGAAATCGCGCAAGGTTTTTTCGGTTGATTCGGGCCACCCCCAACGTCCGGCAAGGTATCAATCTCTTCCTCTCCTCACGAATGTAGCTTCTCTGGTTTTCACTTTGATTTTTTATAGAAGGTATGAGATTTCTTTAATTTTTTTGCTTGGTTTATGATTTTTTTGTGGATTGGACTAGCTGGGGGCTATGGATATCTTCGAATTTGGATGGTCTAGGGTTTCTGATGAGTTCTCTGTTTTTGGTTTTGGTTTTTAGGGATTGGACTAGGAAAAGGGCTGGAGGCGATTTCAAACCATATAAAGGTATATGTGTGTAAAGTCCCTTCTTTCGGTTTTTTATTGCATTGTTTAGGTGGTGAATTGCGCAGAGAATGGGGGAAGAGAGTGTACAATTTATTTAGTTTGAGCAAAACAGTAGCATTTAAGCTTAGTCGGTCAGTGAGGATTAGAGTCAATAAGTTTGAGAGATGGAATGATATATGTGTGTAAAGTCCCTTCTTTCAGTTTTTTATTGCATTGTTTAGGTGGTGAATTGCGCGGAAAATGGGGGAAGAGGGGTACAATTTATTTAATTTGAGCAAAACAGTAGCATTTAAGCTTAGTTGGTTAGTGAGGATTAGAGTTAATAAGGTGTCCTCTGTCTTTATCTGAAATCTGAATTCATTGAATGATGAAGAGGTTGTAGTGTGAGATAAATCGAGAAAGTAACGAAAAGATGAAAGATAAAGCAACAAATATATGACAAACAATAATGATAGATCAATTCATCTATGTTGGTTTATTAAACTTGGTCAAGCAAGCCTTTTGTCTTAATTGGGATATAGTTTGGTACTTTCATACTAATTTCCGTAATTTATAATAGTTAACCAACTAAAAGTGCTTTCTTCTGATTATTTTCCAATATATTTTAGCCAGTACAATCCTAAAAGATTTATTTAGATGCACAACAAATCTATGTATGAAAGGAGATATGTGAGTATCTCTTACATGAATGATTTTATCATTTCCAGAATAATGTGATTTCACTTGATTAGACCAAATTGATTTGATGTTTCCCTATTTGAAGTTGAGGAGTCACATTGGTGGGAAGCAATTCAGGGGCACGTCATCTGCTAACTGGGTCGTCGTCTTCTTTCTTCACTTACGAGTTTTTCAGGTCGAAGGAGTCATCTGCTTCTTCTGGGATTTTCGGGGCCATATTTGTGCCTTCTTCCGGCGTTGTTTATTGGTAACTTCTAAAACCTTTGTAGACATCATGTTCATTTCAGATTTTTGTATCAGTCTTTGTATGCACAGATTTGTTTCGTATTTGAACAAAATTGTAAAACCAAAATGTGTTGTGACTCAGATTTCTCACTTTGAATTGGTATGTTCTATGGCACATCAAATTCCCTCAATATAAGCCGAGGTATGGAAAAACTTTGAATTCCTTGGTTTCTTCCAATTAGTATGCAGAACTCTCAAAAAAGAAACAGGTGAGGGTTGAATGTGTACCCTCATATATACAAGGAGAGATATGGAAATGCTTAGAATGGTGAAGTATTAGCCATGGTGCTAAGTTCTTCACTTATCATAATTTCCAAGGACACATCAATTTCCAATGACTTATTACTCATTTTGGTCTATTTTAATATAGTTTGTGCTCCTCTGTCTTAAAAAAACTTTCCTTTGTTTTACTTTGTTGTTGGGCTTTTTGGTTTATTGGTGAAAGGTTCACAGAGTTGGGATTGGATTGTGCATATTTCATTTGAATTAATTTGGGTTGTGTTTAAGCATTGTACAGTCGCCGTTAGGATTTTGTGGTCAGACAAAGATGGAATCCAAGGACGATGACTACTAGAAATTTTTATTTTGAATTTGGAATTGGTTTGATTGAAGCCCCCTAATTGATTATAATTTCAATTTAGTTTTGATTTTTATGCATCAGGAATTTCAATTGAAGCCTCCTAATTGGATAGTTCTTTTCCCATGTTAGGCTTCTCTGACTCTGGTGATGCAGGTACCAAATTGGAGCGGTGCTGTTAGTGGAGGAATTAGGTAGAAACAATGAGTTTGTAGATTGAATTTGTATATGATGATAATGAAACATACTATGTTGTTTTTGTAATTCTTTATGCTTTCAAAGTTAATTGCGCGGTTATGTTCGTAACCTCTGGGTTCTTACGGTTCTTCGTCTCTCTTACTTCAGATTCTTTGCGTTTTTATCATTCATTTGTGAAGAAATGGGTCGTACGAAGTGGTAAGGCTCTGAGGAAGGCACTTGCCACCAAGGTGCATTTCGTTTGGGTTTCTAATGTCGAAAATTAGAATTGATAATTACAAGCGATTTTTTCCAAGAAACAATCAGATTATTGAATCTAAGTTGCTAATTGTTTTAATTTTGTATATGCTGCAATTAAATTAGCACCCGCAACTGGAGGAGTGAAGAAGCCTGACTGCTACTGCCCTGGAATTGTCACTCTTTGGTAAGTTTTCAACACAATATAGTTCAAATCCTCTGAATCATGTTCTTGAATTTTACTATATGTATCGTGTTCTTTGCATTTTGTTATCTGAACTCTGTTTTTTGAATTTGGTTACCGGAATCGTGCCTATCATTTGGTGTTTAATTAGTTGGTTGTTTCGTAATCAGATTGCTGAACAAATGTTTTGTGTCAATTTGGCTGTCATAGTAAGATTACTTCATGGAACAGTATAATTATTGTGGTATGTGAATGTTGAATTTTTTCTTAATTTAATTTTGGAAAAGAATGTGTTTTAACTGTAGTACTATATGATGAAGTTAGCATCATTATCGGTAAATGCTAGAAAGAAAAAAATTGTCCCTCTTCCTCTGGCCTCCTGAAGTGTTTCCATTCCAGTGTCACCGTCTTTTGTTTCATTCATTCGTAGAATATATTCTTCTTTTTTCTATACCTTTATTACCTCCTTTTAACTTTGATTATCTGTACTTGATGAGTATTATTAGATCCATTCTCAAAATTTTGCATCCCCTGCTTCTTTCTTATGGTCCTTATACTCAAACATGTTCAAGTTTGTATTTTTCTGATGGATTAGACTATTGGGAACTTAGTTACTTTTACTTTTTATATATTTCTGTTGGGTTTTTTTGTTTTTTGGAAAATGAGTATTTGATTAATCGCTTGACTTTCGCTTTCAAAAGGACTCAGAACTTTTGTGTCAATTTGGCTGTGATGGTAAGATTACTTCATGTAACATTGTGTTGTGGCATGTGGGTGTCGAATTTTTTTCTTAATTTAATTTCGGAAAGAAATGCGTTTAACGGTAGACCTATATGATGAAGTTAGCATCCTTATAAGTTGGGAACCTAAAACAGGAGTGGTGTACTCATAAATTCCTACTTTTCTCTGCCTCCTTCCCCTCTACTTGCACCAATTGTGACTTGTTTTCTTTTTTGGTTCTATCTCAGGAGTTTATCAAGGAGAAAGTTCATGAACGAAAGAAATCTAATCGAGAGGTATTTTCTTTTTGGCAGATATCATGAATTATGTTTGGGTGTTTAAACAATATTTGCCTAAAAGTATACTCTGTTTTTTAGTGGTATTTCAAATAAGGTAACTTCCCCAAACACTGATATTTTGGTTTTCTATCAGTATGTGTGAAACCATCTTGATTCAGGTTACAAGGTTGAGAGTTGCGGATAATTAATCATGTTCAATAACCTTAGTTACAGGGCCATTCACTTAAATTTTGGTTTCAAGTTGTAGAAAGACGGCTTTTCATTCTTTCTTAATATAAGCTTTCATTACAGCTTCAGTTTCACATCATTCGTCACTGGATTTGCTAATAAAAGTTTTTAGTGAGATAATCTTACTGGTGAATTGTTAAAAGGTAGGAAGAGAGAAGGCGGCCTGTGATTTTATAAACTAAAGTTCAGATGCATTTTCTGTGGTATGGGATGTCCGAGAGAAAGGGTTTCAGGGATCAGGTTTGGGTGGGATTTCGAGGATTAGGTATGGGGTTTTGTTTGTGCGATTTCTAGAGAGATGAGGGAGTCCGAGATAGGATTTAGGAGATTTGTTCGAGGAATTGCAGATAGAGATAGGGAGTGTCCGAGAGAAGTGTGGGAGGATTTAGGCGGGATTTTAGGGATTTGGTTTAGGGTTTGTTTTCTGCGATTTGGGGGAGATGGTCTGGTGTCAGTGCCTTCACAGGGTGGGGGTGTGATATGGGGGAGAGAGGAGAGGGGGTTGGTTGCAGAGAGTGGGGGTGTGATTTGGGGGAGATAGGTGAGGGGGTTGGTTGCAGAGCGAAGGTGACAGCGGGTGCACGATCAGGGGGACATAAAGAGAGTTGATTGGGTACAAGATTTGGGGGTAGGGTTGAGGGAACGAGTGTGATTGGATATTATATTACAATTGTGGGTTCTGTTTTTAGGGCTGGATGAAAAGAAACACCCATCAGAGCTTTGAACAACTCGAAGGTCAGTGATTTCTTCCTTCTCTCTAATTCTGTTTCTGCTATTTCATTTTGTAGGATTTAGTTTAGTAAGTTGGAAAATTTAATTAAACATTTTCAATTGCAGAGCTTAGTGTATACAACAATTAGGGTTGTTGGTTATATTCAAATCAGAAATAAAATTGTTGAAATGGTTACAAAATTAGCTACTTGAACAAGTCCTCAACATTTTATGTTTTTAATTACCTGTTGAAATGGTTGCCTATACTACAGGCCACATATTATGTGTGAACTACATGTTTCTGTTGTTTCTTAAGGAAACAGAACTTTTTTGGAAACCATCTCGTTCTAATCAAAGACGTTTAGTTTCTTCCCACTCATTGTACAATGTGTGTATATGCCTGCTCACTTGAATGTATATAAAAGCAAAATTGCTTATCTTATCAATCGCATTCACTCATGTAACCAATTGTTTGTTCATAATTGTGTTGAATTTATTTAACTTAAATGTATTTCATTCGTCTAATTACGGTTGAAACAACTGGTTCCCGCAGCGACGCCTGGACGTATTTTCTAGTACCCACTCAACTCATTTTGATCATTTCACGATAATAGGGAATATTTTACCAGAAAAACTAATGTCGGATTGTAACAGAATCTGACTTGAACAGACAAGGAACGGGGTATGGCTTTCACTGCTCGATATATTAGGATCTAGTACTTGCAGGAGGTAGATGCCGGCGGTGATTGAGGAGACATGTTAAGAAGGTGAGCGAGAAAAGGAGTCTTGAGGCGGTGAGGAGGAGGGGAGTATCCGCTAACTGTGAGGCATTTGGGTCTGCGCTGCGTCGCTTTCATTTCCCACAATTTGTTGGAAATTTGTTATTTTTTGTATTTTAAAACAAAATAAAAATATTTAACACTGCCATGGATAGCGAAGGAGATATGATTTGGAATTGGTCAATATTAATTATCATCAGCAATATTAGGCAATGATGGAGGTTTTTATTATTCATATATTTTTAAATAATCGATATTATTTACACTTAAGAAAATGGGGGTGAACTTAACCTTATATTAGACTAGCAATAATGCAGTTCAAATTCGTCTTTGTAATTATTCCAAGTCTAAATTCTCAACTGGGGTAGATCAATATGGGTTTGGATAGTGATGTCATTCTTGTATGCTCAAATTTGGTTCTTTTTCTCGTAACTGGCTTAGAATAAGATATGAATACAAGTCCAGTGTGACTTGATGATTAGCGAAGCAAATGCATCATGCTAGTTAGTGGTGTATTAAACCAAGAGCTGAAGACTCGCTGGTTAATAGGATAAACAACCAATTTAGTTTTTGAATTATCACCTTAATGAAAATTAGAGTCCTAAACTATATTTTTCAGAAAAATTAGTCCATGAATTATAAAAATCTGCCACTTACATCCCTAATGTTATATTCGAAGCTAATATATTTAATTTTTCGTCAATTTAAGTCACGTTACTTGCATGTGATACACATTGGAGGGTAGATTGGTAGTTTTTCATAAAGAAATAGTGTAATTTAACTTTTGAGGGTAAATTAGATATTAAATTCACAACCTATATGAAATGTTAAGGGCTTATAGACAAGAAAATGATGGTATTACACTCTAAAGTGTGTCAAGTGACTTAAGTTGACGAAAAATTGGATAAAATAGCTTTGAATATAATAATAGTGATGAAATTAGCAATTTGTAATGAATTTAGGGACTTATTTTACTGAAAAATAATTCAGGAATCTAATTTTCATTGAGTTGATAGTTCAACGACTAAATCAGCATTTCACCCTTATTAATATATATATATATATATATATATATATATATATATATATAAAATCAATAATAAAGTCGAAAGAGCACCCACCTCGAAAGAGCACCCAGCCACGCCTCATGCCTCAGTTTTTAAAACACGGGTTACTACTCAATTAAAATTCAAACTACTGTTCACTTGAGAAACAGAAATGGATTCATCAAGAATGTTATTTCTCTTCATTGTTTCCATTCTCTTGGACCTTCTTGCACCCGCCGTAGCCCAAGTCAATGACGCTGTATGCAATTATACAGTTGATTTCTGCCGGAGATGTTCCTACACTGGCACCTACGAAGACGGTGGCGCCTACCAAAAAAACCTCCACACCCTCCTCTCCTCTTTCTCTTCCAACAATCAAACCAACTCCGGCCTTTACAATTCATCGACGGGGCAAGACCCCGACAAAGTGAACGCAATTGCATTGTGTAGAGGAGATGTGTCCCTCAACGACTGCCACACTTGTGTCAACCTGTCTAGTTCCATTCTCTTGAAGGATTGTTTGAATCAAGACGAAGCAATCATATGGGGGGAGCGTTGCATGGTGCGATACTCGAGAAAATTAATAGTTGGTACTCAGGAGGATGAGCCTATTAAGTACCTTCCTAGCCTGAGTAGCGCAACTGATCCCGAAGAATTTGATTTGGTGCTCAATCTCTTTTTGGATACTTTAACCGAGAAGGCTGCGTCGGGGGATTCTCTTAAAAAATTTGCAGCTGGACATGTGATTATCCAAGGAAGTACAACAAACCAACCAATATATGCACTTTTGCAGTGCACGCCAGATTTGGGTAAGCAAAATTGCAGTGGTTGCCTTAAAGGGGCTATCTCTAAAATACCAGAGTGTTGTGGTGGAAAGCAAGGAGGCAGAGTTCTTAAGCCGAGTTGTAATTTGAGATTCGAGACAAATCTTTTCTATGACTTTACCGCCGATTCTCTAGTAGCTCTCCCAGGTATGGTTAAACTTAATGGATGCTTTCATTACAATTAATTCTTTGTCTTTGCTATCTGTTTGTGATGCCCAATAAAATGAAAGCACCCTTCTGATGTTTTGCAGGAAAGAAGAGTACCATATCAAAAGCAGTCATCGTCGTCATCATCACTGTTGTTGCGATTGTTTTTGTCGCTATGATTCTTATCGGAATTTTTATTTCCTCAAGAATGAGGAGACGAAGGAAAAAACTGAAACTTGAAAGTAAGTCCAACTGTGATTATTGTCACTTAGTCTCATATATTATGCTTTTCTCTCAGAACAGATGTGATGATTAAGCTGTCACGTACTTTTCAGATGATAATTCGGATGACATTGGTGTGGTGGAATCGTTGCAATATGACTTCGAAACTATAAGATCTGCAACAGATGACTTCTCTGATGCAAATAAGCTTGGCCAAGGAGGATTTGGAGCTGTCTACAAGGTAACAAAACACTATATTACAAGAAAAACGATTTACTGAAAAATTGTTTAACCCATCTAACTTTTTTTTTTCCTTATAAACTTCAGGGTAGGCTACCAAATGGAAAATATATAGCCGTGAAAAGACTCTCTAAGAATTCTGAACAAGGTGATCGTGAATTGAAAACTGAAGTCACGTTGCTTTCTCAACTTCACCACCGGAATCTAGTACGACTGCTAGGTTTTTGCTTGAAAGCAGGGGAAAGAATCCTCATTTACGAATACGTGCCCAACGCAAGTCTTGATCACTTCATTTTTGGTATGTTTGCTCTATCTTTTGGCATAATTGACAACATTCCTCTTAAATTTTTTGTTACTGAAAATTGTATCAACAAAAGAAAAACTTATGAATCATATTTCGTTCTATTGCAATTGTATTTAGATCCAATCAATCATGGACATTTGAATTGGGAAACACGTTACAAAATCATAAGAGGGATTTCTCGAGGGCTTCTTTACCTTCATGAAGATTCTTGTCCTCGAATCATTCACCGTGATCTTAAACCTAGCAACATTCTGTTAGATGAAGATATGAATCCTAAAATTGCAGACTTTCGCATGGCTCAATTGTTTATGATGGATCAAACTCGAGGAGATACCAAGACAATCATGGGGACCTAGTAAGTATACAAAAATTCTAGCTAAAACACGTTCGTGTGCTTGCCTTGCTAGAAGCCCGAAATTCATGTTTTAATTTGGTGAATATAATTATGCAGTGGATATATGGCTCCAAAATATGCGATCCATGGTCGTTTTTCTGTCAAATCAGATGTTTTTAGTTTTGGCGTGTTAGTCCTTGAGATCTTAAGTGGTAGAAAGATTACCAGTTTCCTAAGTGCTGAGAATGAAGAGGACCTTTTAACCTATGTGAGTAAGAATATACTCTTTTACACATTATTTAACTCTCAGTACATGAACTTTCTTTCATTAATGTACTTCTCAACTTTTATTATAGGCATGGAGAAATTGGAAGGCGGATACCGTGACAAATATCATAGACCCTGTGCTGACGACGGGATTAGGAACTGAAATGATGAGATGCATCCACATTGGTTTACTTTGCGTCCAAGAAAATGTGACTAGCAGACCGACAATGACTTCAGTTGTTTCGTTGCTTAATAGTCATTCTATGACACTCCCATTACCTTCAAGACCTGCATATTATTTGCACAACAGTGAAACAGACACGACGGAACGAACACAATCATATGAATCTAAAAACCCTGAGCATGTGTCGATAAATGAGGACTCAATTACTGAGCTATATCCTCGCTAAAAAAAATGTAGGCTTTTTGTTTTTAGTTTTTGTTTTTAATTTTATTATATAAACTGCAAGGTCAATCTCACTCCAGCATTGATATTAACATATGTAGGCGTTTTGGTTTGGTTTAAGCACAAATTTGTTTTATGTTGATTGTGTGGAGAAAGTTTTTTGTGTACTTGGAACACCAACAATGTTATTTTTCTTTATTTTGAAAGGGAACTTGTTCTTGCATGTAGATAAATCCAGAGTTACGTGTTTAGAACAAATTTTTTGATCAATAAAGTAAAGAAAGAAAATACCAAACAGCAGCTAAAGTTTAATTTTCACAGAAGACAAGTTAGCTAGGTCTCTAACATAAGAATTTCTTACGACATGTAGAGAAGAGTCACAAGATGCTTTCATTTATAAATGAAGAGTAACAATACTAGACACTAGTACTAAGCTATTTATATTAATTTTTTCGAAAAAAAAATAGTTTAGAGATCTAATTTTTACTTAAGTGCTAATTTAGAGACAAAATCAACAATTCATCTATGAAAAAAATTGTAGTTGACAAGTAACCTTCTCTTAAATATTTATGTCGATAGATAAATGAACTTTAAAAAGCAAAATTACATGCTAAAAATAGAAAATTTTTGTAAGGTATACAGTCGGTCGTGAAAAATAAAAAGGAATATTCAAAGGGTGATGTTAAAAAGACCACCACCGTCACTTTTTATGGCCTACAAAAGAATATCTAAAACCATGATCTTCCAGTGAAAATTCAAGGGGCTGAAACTAGGGTGGAAGAGTCAAGTGGAAAAGAGTATTCACGTACACATTTGGCCTCTTCGTACACAATGATTTATTTGTTTGGACCGCATTCAGAAAATAACTTTTTACGAATTTCACATATATCGCGAAGAAAATTTTGTTGCGAACAATTTTGCTAATATGGACTTGTCTTCTCCAACTTTAACATAACATGATTAACCGCTGTCAGCGGCTCATGCTTTGTTTTCAGATTATGTTGGCTTGCCTGGTTGCAGCTTCTCAAATTAGTATGCATCTCAACGTACAGGTTTGTCTCACATTTTTGTTTTTTATCCTAACCTTGTGGTGTCGTTCGAATTATTTTATAGGTTTAGACATTTTAGGTTTGGCTTTAGAGAGTTTAGGTTTCATGTCTCCTCTTTCTTTTCTTTGAATCTTTCTTGTTTTGGTTTCTAGATATATAAGGTTTATATCTCTTCTTCTTTTTCATGTTTTTTTTTTTTTGTTGGTTTTAAGAGTAGTAAGGTTTATATCCCCTGATTAGAAACAACTTCTTTTTTCATTATCAATAAAAAAATTTCGTACAAAAGAAACATTTTTCCAAGAGGAGTGAAGACTAAATATTTGAACTGGGAGAAGAAGATTCAATCCACACCGACCAAAGAAACATTTTTTCCAAGAAGCGTAAAGACTAAATATTTGAACTGAAGATGTAATTATTGAAATTTTGAAGAAAAAGACAAGTAAGAACAAAGTTTGGCTAAAAACTCCATCCAGAAACCTTCATTTTCACACGGCATCTCAATCCTGGCATAGATAGTCAAATTGAAAGACCAAGATTTTCCAAAAAAAAAAAAAAAAAAAAAAAAAATTTGAAGGACCATGACGAAACTGTCAATCACTGTCAATTTTCAACTCTCCGGACAATTCTACGCCACTCCTGAATTTTTTTTATTGGATTTTCAGCTTAAAAACAAATATATGACAATTACTTTAGTGACCGGACCCAAAAAAAAAAAAAAAAAAAAAAAAAAAAAAAAAAAAAACATTACTTTAGTGACTGACAAAATTGGTTCCACAAGTTTATAACATTTTCCTTCGTATACAAAAGAAAATAGGAATATGATAAACATATAATTTTAGCCTCTAAAATATTTTTATTTAATTTTGATCGTTGTTTTTGTTCGATTATTAGATTTGAATGTCATTAGTTAAGAAAATTGTTGAATTTGAATCTCATAAATAGTGAATTCTACAAAAAAAAATTATTCTTTCAATCCTTAGCATATATATCGTTTCATCAAAATTAAAAAAAAAAAAAAAAACAAAAAAAAAACAAAAAAAAACAAAAAAAAAAAAACAAGAAACTTATCTATATTTTTATTTATTTATTTATTTTTTTCACAATAGGGTGGGTTGATGATTATAGAAGATACAACCAATGCTAGCTACTCTATTAAAGTATTAATTGAAGGTCTCCGGGTAATTAGCAGCGAAACACATACTTTTAACGTACACATGAGATATTAGCCGAAATTTCTCTCTAAATTTTAATTTTAGCTAAGTACCCGCCTAAACTCTTAAAATTTGCAAATTTCCCCCTTAAATTTTTATAATTTCTCAATTTCTCTCATGAATTTTAATTTTATAACTGGCCATCAGTTTATAGTAATGAATTTATTGAGATGAGTAATTATTTTTCTTATTTAAATTTGGGTCTTCAATTGAAATAAGTGAATCGAAACGGTTACATGAATCAAGTCATAAGAAAGGCTAGTGTAATGACATCACAATCCCAACATGTTGATGAAAAAGCAAGACCAAGAAGAAGATTTACAGTTGTCCATATTAGCGATAAAATTCAAACTGAAGTTCGTAGATTATTTCTAATGTGGGATCTTGTCTACCCATACATACAAGTACATTACATACATTTACATATATACCTGTACATATGTACATACATACATACATGTATAATTATATAAAGCCAAACCTCAACCGCGTTGCCTCGGAATTGAGCAGGAGAAATGGATTTCTCCAGACCATTACTTCTCTTCATTCTTCCTGCTATCTTCAACCTTCTAGCTCCCACCATGGCCCAATTTGACCTCCGCACCTGCACTAGCGCAGCTGAATACTGCTGGATATGTTCTGATACTGCAGGCAACTACACGCCCGGTGACATATACCAATCCAACCTCAAAAGACTCTTCTCTTCCTTCTCCTCCGACACCCGAAACAAATCTGGATTCTACAGTTCTTCAATGGGACAAGACTCCAGCAAAGTCAATGCCATTGCATTATGTAGAGGAGACCTTGCACTTGACAATTGTAGGACTTGCGTCAACGAGACCACTCATCTTCTCTTGCAGAATTGTCCAAATCATAAGGAAGCAATCCTATGGGGAGAGCGTTGTATGGTTCGCTACTCGTACAACTTAATATTTGGTATTGAGCAAGGGGACCCAACTAAGTATTTGCCCAGCCCAAATTCAGCGAAAAACTCTCAACAGTTTGAGGCGGTTCTTAACCCTTTGTTGGGTATTTTAATTGAGAAAGCTGCATCTGGGGATTCGCTTAAAAAATTTGCGGCAGGGCATGCAAATATCCCGGATGCCGAAACAATACATGCATTTGCCCAGTGCACTCCAGATATAAACCAGCAAAATTGCAGCAATTGCCTTAAAGATTCCTTCTCAATTATTCCAGGATGTTGCGGTGGAAAAAGTGGAGGAAGAGTTCTTAAACCCAGCTGTAGCTTAAGGTATGAGAATAATGGTGATTTCTTTGGGCCTTTCACCACTTCGCAAATAGATATTCCAGTTCCACCAGCACTAGCACCAGCACCAGGTATGCTAGTATTTAAATTAATTAGTATTTCGGCTCCCTGCATATGTTGAAATGTAATCGATGCCTCACAATTATGTGGTGTGATTCTTAACAAAACTACGCTTGTGATTTACAATATTTCAGCAGCAAAGAAGAGTAACACAAGAGAAATTGTCATCATCATCACTGTGGTTTCGGTTGCTGTCGCTATTATCATGAGTAGTATATGTATTTTCTTAAGAATGATGAAACGAAGAGTAAAATTACGTGAAGGTAAGTTCAACCTGTTTTATCGTCACACTCTGATCTTTAAAATGCATTTAATTATCTCATCCAACTTTTTTGGAACATTTGTTATTTTCAGGTCACGGGAATTCAGATGAAAATTTGGTGGAGTCGTTGCAATATGACTTCGAAACTATAAAATCTGCAACAGATGACTTCTCTGATGCAAATAAGCTTGGACGAGGTGGATTTGGAACTGTTTACAAGGTAACAAAACAAATAAAGTCCACAAGAAAAAGATGATACTTAACAATTGTTTCCTTACTTTATGTTTTCTGCTAAACATTCAGGGAAGGCTATTGAATGGGCAACTTATAGCCGTGAAAAGGCTCTCTAAGAATTCTGAACAAGGTGATCGTGAATTTAAGAACGAAGTAGAGTTACTTGCTCAGCTTCAACACCGGAATTTAGTAAGGCTCCTTGGATTTTGCATAAAAGCAAAGGAAAGACTCCTCATTTACCAATACGTGGCTAACGCAAGTCTTGATCACTTCATTTTTGGTATATTTGCTCTATCTCTTTGTTGGTATAATTTATACTGATTTCTTATAGATAAAAAATTCACAGTTCCTTCTAACGAAACAATATACATTAGACCCCCAAAATAACGCGCATTTGGAATGGGAAACACGTTACAAGATCATACAAGGCATTGCTCGAGGGATCCTTTACCTTCATGAAGACTCTCGGCTCCGAATTATTCACCGTGATCTAAAAGCAAGCAACATTTTGTTAGATGAAGATATGAACCCCAAAATTGCTGATTTTGGTATGGCCAGATTGTTCATGATTGATCAAACTCAAGGAGATACAAAGACAATTGTGGGAACCTAGTAAGTACTCTAATAACATTGCAAGCTATCTTACACTTTAGTCTTGTGCTTTGATTACAATAGAAATCAAAGTTTTTCAAGTTTCCATTAGAACTTAATTACATTCTTTTATTTGGAATATAATATTGCAGCGGATATATGGCTCCAGAGTATGCAATTCATGGGCGCTTCTCTGTCAAAACAGACGTCTTCAGTTTTGGTGTGTTAGTGCTTGAAATTATTAGTGCTAAAAAGATTGGCAGTTTTCGATATGGTAAAAGTGAAGAGGACCTTTTAAGCTATGTGAGTAGTATAATCAATTTGGTTATTCCCTCTTTTGCCTGCCAAAGAACATTAACTGGTAGTAAAAAATTTCCTTTTGACTATATTGATGAACTTTTATAGGCTTGGAGAAATTGGAGGGAGGAAACACCTCAAAATATCATAGATCCTACGTTGACGACAAGTTCAAGAATCGAAATAATAAGATGCATCCACGTTGGTTTACTTTGTGTCCAACAAAATGCGGTTGACAGGCCGACCGTGATTTCAATTGTATCCATGCTTAATAGCGAGACTCTCACACTTTCAGTGCCCTCACGACCTGCATTTTTTTTGCAAGACGACGGTGAACCAGACATGTGTTTGACGACATTGACAGAGTCTGATGAATCCAAAAGCAGCTCCATCTATGTGACGCAAAATGAGCCTTCAAATATTACTGAACCATATCCTCGCTAGTTATGAGCTATGTTCCCAATGGAGAGGAATGCACATATCCCACTTCTTTTGAATAATGTATATGCACCGTATAAGCTTTATAATCGGAATCAATTAATTTCTTAATCTTCATATCCCTACAAACAAAAAATTATTCGAATCGAATATTGTTTAATCATTCAAATATATAGACGGTTAATTATGAAAATGTTACTTGGTACTCACACCGTCGATTTGTTCCATACTTTTGGATGACTAAACCATACCAATTTGAATGATTCTTTGTAGGAATGATCTTTAAATGAATATTAAGAAATTGAACGGTTCCGATTATGAAGTTTATATGCTACATCATTTGAAAGAAGTATGCGTATTTTTAGGGGAACTCAAGTATTATCCTATATATAATAACGAAAATGCTACTTTACCATATTTGTATCACTTCTCTTATAAAGATGGAATTCACATTTATTGGTAGGCCTTACTTTATAAGAAAGTTGATACAACAAATGTTGTATGAAAAATGTGATCAGTGTAGCATTACTCATATAATAACATTTTTTTTTATTATGTTTTTCTATTTAGCATAAGTCATATTTTTTATTTTTGTTTTTAAATTAAACAACATCAAATCCACTCCATCATTGTTATATATCATGAAAGACATTAAAATCTTTTTGTATTCTTGTTTCAAAGTTGGTGTGCTTGTAATTGTAACTTATATTTATAGAAAAATTTACAATAAAACTAGTGGATCTCTATTTCCTCTCCCAATCAATTATTATGTTTGCTGAATTAGTCATAGAAAAGGAGAAAATTTTGTTGAATATGTCAACGCAAATTATGAGGGCCTTTCAGGGATTGCCTCCTATTATTTAACGTTAATATTCATGCATGCAATCCGCATGCCTTTTGTACCACTAATTCAACAACCTTCAACCATCGAGCAAACAAAGATGTCACTAGATCTCCCAATTTGATGAAGATTATTCTCTCTATAAGGACTCTTAAGATCCTTATAAATACACTAGCCTGGATATTTATCGGGGGACAATCACTTTATTCTCTACAAGACTAGCGTATATAGACAAACACATCTCCTTTACCTATCTTTCTCTCATACATATACACACTTACTCTCTATGCTTAACATAGGTCCGCATGCGGCCGTCTATGCGTAGGCATGTCTATGGAGAACTCATCTCCTCATGTCTCACCATAGGCTATTCGTTAAGGCTGGTTCACACCATTCTTTCATAGAACTACACTCGTGGGTGAATTCTCATTCTCGGAGATATGTAGGCAGTTCTTACCCGATTTTACCACACCGTCCAATCAACCCCATTCTTCTCTCATCGAAGATCATGAGATAGTCCGACTGAGTTCTTGTCTCCGCCCGCAGATCTGTGCAAATTTGTTTCCAACATTCGTCGCTTAAAGTTTTCGATATTTACGTGACAAATTTAAGATTTTGTCACGCAAATATGTTTTAAGCGACGAAATATTCATGGTCACGCAAAGCATCGTTGCACATATGATGATCAAAAGTTGCTATAATGATAAAAAGTTGAGAGGTATCCCTTAGAAAATGTCCAGCGACATCCAAAGCTTATGTCACAAAGAAATTTAAAAGACATGACTCTTTCTTTGTGCGTATGGGTTTGGTATATTTTTATATTTAATACTAGATAATGACCGCCTGTGATATTAGTTTGTACTTGGCTCAAGGAAATCTCAAGCGATGACTCACGTAAATTGCGATGTATATATAATTGTTATTAGCATTCCAAAAATCTCATTTGACACTCCAAACTTTCTATAATTAGAAAGAAAAATACACTTGTGAGGAATGTAGAATGAGATTTTTAGAGTGCTAACAACAATTCCTTATATATATATATATATATATATATATATATATTAACAGTAAGAATTTCATATTTAGTACTGTTTAATTTTTAAGTTGCATTTAAAAATTATTTTTATAAATGAAGATAGTGAAGTCATTCAAATACATCAAAGAAATCATGACTAATCAATTAATGATTAACCGTCCATTTATTTGATATATTTGAATGACTAAATAAACTCTGTTTCAAATTATTTTTTGTAAAATGATCTTGAAATAAAAACTAAAAAATTAAACGATTTTGATTAGATTATAATTCAGAGTAATTAATCATAATATTTACCCTATGTATGTAATAAGTTGCGGCTTGAGCATCATTTGTTACTTTTGAACCAAATAATTTTCATTTCCTCGATCGTAGTTATATCAATATCAATATTGAAAATATTCGGACATTGAATTTGTGACCAATACCTTCTTTTTTTTTTTTTTTTGGAAAATTGTGACCAATACTTTCATCCTTGAAATATCAATACATTTCAATGTCGATATTTCCATAGAAACCAATACTTTCATCCTTGAATTTGTGACCACAAACTGGGAGAAGAAGATCCAAAAAAGAAACATTTTTCCAAGAATTTGTGACCACAAACTGGGAGAAGAAGATTCAATCCAGTCACACAAAATTGTGACCACAAACTGGGAGGAGAAATTCAATCCAGACCCACAAAAGATAAACATTTTTCCAAGACGCGTGGATATTAATATGAAGATGTAATTGATTGAAAATTTAAAGAAAAGGACAAGCAAGAACAAAGTTTGGCTGAAAACTCCACCCAGAAAACTTCATTTCCACATGATTTATAATCATTAGTAATATAAAGAGTAGCCAAGTTATTTATTCTCAACTTTTTATATACTTTAATTTTCAATCAGTAAATATGAGATCTATCGCGCAAGTGGCTCGAACCTTGGATTGCTGTTTAAAAAAAAAGAGCACCCAGCTTTCTGATTTATACTATTTACCCGAGGTGATCAGCTTAATTAGATTGTATACATACAAAATGGATAATGTTGGAATGAAAGAATTTTTGAAACAGCAATAAACGAGAGCTTAGTTTTCTTTTTACCTGTTGGTAAAATACGAATTGACTAGCTAGGTAGAACTTAAAAAGGAAATTTTGTTTGGACCGTCCGTATAAGGCAAATTCTTGAGTTCCGGAACTTGGGTATATAAATGCATATACATCATGTGACCATGTAATTTAATCGGATAGCCATGTCACGTCCTCATATAGGAGGGGTTGGGGTAAAGTGAAGAAAGTTGATGTTTCACTGTAAAATTAATTATCAATATGAAAAGTAGTATGATTATTTATAAGCACATACAATGTCTATTGTTTCTCAAATGCAAGATTCTCAGCACGTCCTTTCATATGCGGTGAATTTTCAAATTTAACACTTAAACAAAGGTATCTAATATTTTTTTTAATACAACAATATATTTACAAGAAGAATATCACTAGACGTGTTACTAATCGGCAACAACATGCATGTCGTGAGGTTGAAATGTCTAGTGGTGATGTTTGATGGTTACAAAAAAACAGCAATAGAATCTTAACACCTGCGTTAAATAAATAAATAAATAAAATAAGGAATCTTAACACCTCGAACGTCTAGCAAAAAGAACACCTAAAACGGATTCATACGGAGGACCAAAATGAATTCTACAGCTCGAAAGGAGCCCAACTGAATACGTATCGTTGCACATATGATGATCAAAAGTTGCTATAATGATAAAAAGTTGAGAGTTACTTGGTATATTTTTAGATTTAATACTAGATAATGACCGCCTGTGATATTAGTTTGTACTTGGTTCAAGGAAATCCCAAGTGATGACTAACGTAAATTGCGAAATATATAATATACATTAACCGTAAGAATTTCATATTTAGTACTGTTTAATTTTTAAGTTGCATTTAAAAATTATTTTTATAAATGAAGATAGTTAAGTCAATCAAATACATCTAATAAATCATGACTAATCGATGAATGATTAACCGTCCATTTATTTGATCTATTTGAATGACTAAATAAACTCCATTTCAAATTATTTTTTGTAAAATGATCTTGAAATAAAAACTAAAAAAATTAAACGATTTTGATTTGATTATGATTCAAAGTAATTAATCATAATATTTATCCTATGTATGTAATAAGTTGCGGCTAGAGCATCAGTTGTTACTTTTGAACCAAAAAATTTTCATTTCCTCGATGGTAGTTATATCAATATCAATATCGAAAATATTCGGACGTTGAACTTGTGACCAATACTTTCATCCTTGAATTACTGGGAGAA
The DNA here is from genome assembly GCF_041283825.1 of Pyrus communis. Taxonomy (NCBI): domain Eukaryota; kingdom Viridiplantae; phylum Streptophyta; class Magnoliopsida; order Rosales; family Rosaceae; genus Pyrus; species Pyrus communis. The sequence continues at coordinate 31,616,176 of NC_142574.1, read as the reverse complement.
GAAGATCCAAAAAAGAAAACATTTTTCCAAGAATTTGCGACCACAAACCGGGAGAAGAAGATTCAATCCAGTCACACAAAATTGTGACCACAAACTGGGAGAAGAAATTCAATCCAGACCCACAAAAGATAATCATTTTTCCAAGACGCGTGGATATTTATATGAAGATGTAATTGATTGAAAATTTAAAGAAAAGGACAAGCAAGAACGAAGTTTGGCTGAAAACTCCACCCATAAACCTTCATTTCCACATGACTTGAAACAATTAGTAATATTAAGAGTAACTCAGTTACTTATTCTCAATTTTTTATATACTTTAATTTTTCAATCATTACATATGAGATTTATCGCGCAAGTGACTCGGACTTTGGATTGCTTTTGTTTAGAAAAAAAGAGCATCCAGCTTTCTGATTTATACTACTTACCCGAGGTGGTCAGTTTAATTAGATTGAATACATACAAAATGGTTAATGTTGGAATGAAAGAATTTTTGAAGCAGCACTAGACGAGAGCTTAGTTTTCCTTTTTTTCCTGTTGGTAAAATACTAATTGACTAGCTAGATAAACTGTATACGAGGCGATGCTAAAATGGAAATTTTGTTTGGACCGTCCGTATAAGGCAAATTCTTGAGTTCCGGAACTTGGGTATATAAATGCATATACATTATGTGACCATGTAATTTAATCGGATAGCCATGTCATGTCCTGATATAGGAGGACAAAAATGCTACTTTACCATATGTGAACAAATGTATTTAATATTTTTTTTAATACAACAATATATTTACTAGAATAATATCACTAAACATGTTACTAATTGGCAACAAGATGCATGTCGTGAGAATGAAAGCTTTTGTAGTCAAAATGATCCCTGAGATTTGCATAACTCATCACTTTGGTTCATGAGATTTGAAATCAATATAAGTGGTCTCTGAGTTTGTCCACCATCAATTATTTTGGTCATTCCATGAAAAATTATATTAAATAAGGACTAAATTGACAAAAATACCCTCAATTTAATAAACAATAGGTCAAATGATTTGACAAAAATTCAAAGTATTTTTGTCATTTTAGCTTTATTTAATGAAGATTTTTCATTGAATGACCAAAATAACTGATGGTTGATAAACTCAGGAACTATTTCTATTAATTTCAAATCTCAAAAATCAAAATAAAAAGTTATACAAATTTATAAATCATTTTGACTAAAAAACCGAGGATGAAATGTCTAGTGGTGATGTTTGAGGTAACAATAAAATAGCAATACTAGCTCAACACCTAGAACGTCCAGCAAAAAGAACACGCAAAAGGAATTCTACAATTCGAAAGGAGCCCAACTGAATACGTATACGGGCCACGCCGTAAAGAGACCAACCCAGGCCCATATGGAATTGGAAATTTAAAAGGAAAATTACCTACCCTAACCAGGAAGAATCAGAAAGGGAAGATTTAAAAAAAAAGGAAAAGTTTCCTAATGAAAGAGGAAACCAATACTTCCCTAATCCAAGCAGGATTAGATCTATATATATCCCAACAGCGTGCTCCTCTTATTCCCACAGTTCCAAGGGTTTCTGCTTGGAAGGAGTTGAAAGGCTTCTTATTTATTTATGAGTTCGTTCCTAATGCAAGTCTCGACTACATCATATTTATTTGGTATTATTCTTCAAGATCTTCTTGTTACATTTTAGCTTTATCTCAAAATTTTATCATAAAATCTCATTCATGTAACATACAACAAATATTATAACCTTGTATGTAGATCAAATTAAGCACGCATAAGGGGCCATAAGAGGAGAGATTTTTCAGTGTGCCTAAAACACAAGGCGGAACTCCACATTACTTATATAGTAACGAGGCAAATGCTTATTTTCCCTAATCAAGATTAGAAAGGACTAACTGGAAGTGTTCAAGTGGGCAAGGGACCCAAACAGCAGAAATTCATTATTATTCATCCTCCGCGTGCATGATATATATCTGCTTACCTCACCGACCAAAAACAAATCTCCTTAGGCCTTGGTCTTCATGTAAAGCATTCAAGATCTAAATGGTGTGGATTTGGTGCTAATTCGTAAAGTCCAGCCAATCAAAAAGTACCAACATGCACGCGTGCATGCATGACATAAAGAATTGGGGTTCATCAAGTTAATCTATCAACCAATTAGGACTTCCGCTTTTGGCCTATTGACGGTGACTTAATTCGATCACGGCTAACAACATTTTGCATTTCAATTTTCTCATAATATTTGAAATCGAATCAATTAATTTATACTTTCAAATTATTTGAACATATATGTTCCTTAAATTGATGGCATTACAAGTTTGAGATCCATCATGGACTAACGTGTAAGCTACATTTGCTTCACAAGAACAAAAATATCTCATTATTGAGCTTCGACTTATCCTAAATCGATCCTAAAACGAATATTGATCGTACAATTTGGTCCAAAAAGTGCAAGTGTGGCGTATACGTATGCCAGCCTAGATAAAAATGGTTCACACATACGACATGTCATCAATTTGACCGAGGAACGAACATTCAAACAGACATAAGACAAAAATTGATAAAAAATTCAAAATTTTACAGTGCAACTTGAAAAATTTAAAACCTAATAGCCCCCTTTTAAAATTACCTCAAATATGAAAGATACAAAATGTAATTACCCTTTCTTATTATCTTCGTGGATTTGAGAAAAGCATATGCTGTGAAATTAGCTAGCATATCATTCTATCAAAAACACATGGAAAGAAACTTAAACGGGTTCAAAACTACAAAAGCACCGTCTGTCTAAATGAAGCGACGAATATCAAGACCTGAACATAGAATAAACAAATTAATTAACAAAAAGAAGAAGAACATAGAATAGACAAACCTTCATCAGAAAAGAAAATGCAAAAAACATATGGACCAACCCACATGCCAGTAATTGCAGGGTCTAGACTATAACACTACCATCATTATGAAGATTTGGACTACTCATTTTAAATTTTACGACTCTCATTAGTCAATTTTATTGGCCCACCTCACACAAACCATAGGTTCATATCTCTCTAATTCTCTCTCGTCAATGATCCAGATCTTCAAGTCTTTGGGCTCCAAACATAGAGATTCGGAGAGAATCTCGACGCATGTCAAACATTCTAACTAGTAGTCCACATGTCATGACATCATGTCTTTACCTACAAATATGAAAATCTGATGATTAAATGATTGAAATTATGTGTTTTATTGGAAGTTACGAGAAACTTACCCTATGTTTTCTCATGTAATATAACACAATTAATTCCTCGTGTATGTTCTATATTTGAATTTGTTCTGGATGCTGGCCAGTCACACACACATGTACATATTGCTCATGACAACATACACACATGAGTTGAGTTCATCTGCGTGCAACTAGGCTTAGGATTCTTGTGGGGAAAGCAAACTCTCTACGGTTCATATATATACTGCTCGGTGCTCACATGTATTGCTACAAGCTACTTGTAAATCATGTGATGTCACCAATAGAAAATAAGCATGTTAATCAATACTTCAGTAATAATTTAATAATCAACAACCATATTATATGGTTTATAAAAATTGATCGAAATAGTTGGTCTCCCTAGCATTACCCAACATTATAAACTTGTTTTTAATTGAACATGTAGATCCAATCAAGCGCGCACAATTGGATTGGAATAGGCTCTACAAAATCATAGTAGGCATTTTTCGAGGACTCATTTACATTCATGAGGATTCTCGACTTAGAATTATTTGTTCGTGCTTGATCGAACACAAGGCAACACCAGTCGAACTGTGGGAACCTTGTAAGTACTTGACGAGGTTACATGGCTTATATTATAATTATGTTAATCTATGTCAATAATCCAATATGTTAGTGACAAAAACAACATTATTCTTGTTTTCGATATGCAGTGGATATGTGACTCCAGAATATGCAATACATGGGCACCTTTCTGTTTAGTCGGATGTCTATAATTTTAGTGGTCTTAATTTTGCAGATAGTAAGCGGACAGAAAAATAATTGCTTTCATCATGGAGAAAACGTGGAAGATCTTCTAAGCTGTGTAAGTACTTAAAACTATATGGATATTGCAACCAAGAAATATAATTAAATCCGTAATAATATTTCTACAAATATTACAATCGTTGCAGGCATGGAAATGGTGATGTGAAGGGATGGCTTCAAATCTTATAGATCCCACATTGTCTAATGGTTCAAGAAATGAAATATTGAGATGCATCCCGATTGGGTTACTATGTGTGCAAGAAAATATAGCTAATAGGGCAACCATGAATGCTATTGTTCTTATGCTTAATAGTTACTCAGTCACACTTCTGGTACCCTCACAACCAGCATTTTTCAGGCATGGTAGCGTTGGATCTGACGTGTCTTTGGGATGGAACATTAGTTCAGAGGTGATGGAACATTTGAAAATATAATGAGTAAGTTAGCATTTATTTGTTTCATTTTTGCTTTTCAATGGTGCAATATTAATTCATTCTTGTTTAGGTAATTGCATTAAGTCTTGTGAGGCTTTTATAGAGAAATAGATAGTGACAAACAGAGAAAAGTAGGGAGAAGCCGTTTGTATTACAAAATGAATTTCTTGATTTGCTTATTATATTGATACAAGATATATACAAGCCTATAGTTGACTTTGTACAACATAAAAGGTAACTAATAACTCTTGATTATTTACATAAACAATATGGAGAGAATGGTGGGATCACGTTTTGACAGCAGATGTGGTGGAGAGATTTGTGGTGGATTCAATACTCTTGTCATCCCCCCTCAAGCGAAACGGAACAAAGTGTAGATTGAGCTTGGAACCAAGAAAAGAGAATCGATCGCGGGAAAGTCCTTTGGTGAAGATATCAGCGATTTGATGATGAGAGGAGATGTGTCGAGTTTGAAGGACACCGTGGGCAAGAAGCTCGCGAACAAAGTGGTAGTCAATCTCTATGTGATGAGTACGCACATGAAAAACAGGATTGGCTGCCATGTGAAGGGCAGAGACATTGTCGACGAAAATGCAAGGTGGAGTACGAAGCAGAATGCCTAGTTCATGGAAGAGATAACAAAACAACGAATTTCAGCAGCTATGGTGGCAAGAGCACGATATTCTGCTTCGGAACTAGAACGAGACACGGTGGATTGCTTTTTGGCGGTCCATGAAAGAAGGTTAGGACCAAGAAAAATGCAAGCACCATTTGTTGAGCGACGATCATCAATGGAACCGGCCCAGTCAGTATAAAAGAAGCCTCGAATGGAGAAGTCTGGAGATGAACGAAATAAAAGACCTTGTTCAACAGTCCCTTTGATGTAGCGGTAGATACGTTTGACGGCCTGAAGATATGTTGATTTAGGGTTGTGCATGTACTGACAAACTTGATTAACGGCAAAGGAAATGTCGGGGCGGGTTAGAGTCAAATACTGAAGTCCGCCAACCATGCTCCGATAAACATCAGGATCCGAGATAGGATCACCATCATAAGCAGACAAACGTAATGAGGAGAGGAATGGTGTAGGGCTGGGCTTGCACTGGTCCATCTTAACGGCTTTGAGCGAGAAATAGTTGGCTGCCTCGTCGAGTAACTTCCATTCCAAGAAAAAAATGGAGGTCACCTAACTTACGGCTAGCAAAGGTGGTACATAGTTTATCAAGGAACCTGTGAATAGCATCATTGTTTGAACTTGTGACAATGAGATCATCAACGTATACCAGAACATAGAATGAGTATGTAGAGGAATGGTAAATAAATAGGGATGCATCCGATTTACTATGGGAAAAGCCTTGATTACACAAGAAATAGGTAAAACGCTGGAACCAAATGCGAGGTGCTTGTTTGAGGCCATAAAGAGCTTTGTGAAGGCAACAAACATACTGGGAGTGGTTGGAATCAACAAAGCCAGGTGGTTGTTTCATATAAACTTCTTCGTGAAGAATACCATTCAGGAAAGTATTCCGAACGTCAAGTTGCTGCAATGACCAATTTTGTGAGACTGCTAAGGCAAAAATGGTACGGGTAGTGAAGGAAAATTTGTGAAAAACAAGTTCATTTGAGCAACATCAACAACATGCAATTAACAATTAAAAGGCGGAATCATGTTTATATGCACTCAAAAACAAAACTTAACCCATGAACTTCAAAGCCTAGTAAGTAGGTGAACCAAGACTCAACTCAAAACAAAGTGAGTTGAGAAATCAATACCTTTGTAGATTCCTCTTTGCATAAGCAAAGGCTAATCACCCAAAGTGAGGGCCTTCATTCCTTGCATCTTAGATCCATGGATTTGGATGGATGAAAAGATTTCTCCAAGTTCCCAAAATTGAGAACCTCTAAGTCTCCACACCAAGGTAAGATTGGAGAAGAAATGAGTGACCTTGAGGAAGTAAGATTGCTAGATGTTTTCCTCAAGAGTAGCCGGCCATTTTAGAGAGAAAGGAGAGTTTGTTTTCATCTTTACTCCTTAGAAAAACCCTAAGGATGAAATGGCTATAAAGATGTCTTTATACCACCTCACAATGGAATGGCAAACTTGCAATTAAGCCAAGTTCACTACCCTCCTCTAAATGGCCGAATTTAAGGGGATTTATTGGGCTATTTGGGCCTTTGTGAATCATTATTCATTAAGTTGTCATACAACTTAAGTCAATGGACTTGACGTTCGAAGCCCATTGGGCCTTAAGGTCCAAAACTATCCCGAGGTCTTTAATGAACTTATTCGTTTGATTAATTAACATATTAATTAATCCTTGCCATAAATAATTAAACCATTTAATTATTCTTACTCATCTCCGTTGAATCTTCAATCTTTACCTTACACGGTGTACGATCCATTAGGTTCCTTTTAGCGAGGCAGTGGGCGATTCAAACTCTTTCAAATCGATTGTGAATTGGAACTTACTTTCAATTCTCCCGTTAGTGATAATACACTTTTAGGGCTTCCACAAACCATGGTTGACGCCTAGCAGCATGTTATGGTTACCCAAGCTAATCAGAAGAGGTGGAGAACCTATTCAGTTTTAGGATTACAAATGCAATACGGTCTTTCTCTAATACAATACTCTTGACCACATTGTTTGGTTTGATAGTTTATTCATGTCTACTATCCAATGTGAGTCTTGTGCTTATATGATTACCTTGAATGTGATTTGGAACACATTCCAACATCTCATTCATACTCTGGCCAAAGATTCTAAATCATATCATAGAGTATTCTCCCTCAAACAGTTTGAAGGTTAGAGATCCCTTGTTGCGCATTCACTTGCCTCCATGGCTAAGTGGCTTAACCCCAACGATGTCGTGGACACCCTCGTGATGGAGTGACTTTGACATAATCAAAGATTAAGGACCTAACCACAAGACAACTGTGATGCCTCAGGTCAAAAGACTAATTTGCATTATCCCAACCATGAGTTCTCATGTGACATGAATATGAGAACTCTTCGTTGATCGTGTTCGGTGAACTCATTCTCTATTGAGCACCTACGTACTTGTCTTGATGTCACACACACCAATGACTCAAGACTAGTCACTCTCCCTGAGAGAAGACATAGCACGTACTGATCTTAACGGACTGTCAATGCCCAATTGACAATCCTATGATCAGGAACGTTTAGGATGTGTCAACGAAAGAATGGTCTCATGAATCTAACTTCTTTAGATCGCATTCTTCCAATCACATATTCCTTGGACTTATCGTTTAAGCATATAACATTTATATGAGACGGCTCAAACAATAATCTTTGCCCTTAATATTAAACTAGATTAGTTTAACATGTGAAATGTCCATAAAGTATCATCATATGATTGGTTTTAGGGCACATTTCCAACAGGTAGTACCTGGTTTAACAACATGACTAAAGGTCTCGTCGTAGTCAACCCCAACTTGTTGATAGAACCCCTTGGCGACGAGACAAGCCTTGTGGCGGTCAATGGAGCCATCGGCCTTTCGTTTAACATGAAATACCCATTTGCATCCCACAATATTCATATGAGGAGTAATAGGAACAAGAAACCAAGTGTGATTCTGAAAAAGTGCATCATGTTCCTCTTTCATCGTTTGCTGCCAATGCAGGAATTTAGACGTTTGAGTATAGCTAGTGGGCTCAATGGACATAGGATCTTCAAGGACTGCGGTTAAACCACGAGGAAGGGGATGTCTGGGCGAGTCGTAAGTGAGGGCATTGATGCTTCCAAATTTGCGTGGAGGAGTAGAGTCTGGAGAAGTGACAGGTTGCGGTGAAGAAGCAATAGTGGTTGCAAATGACTGAAAATGTGCTACAGGTGAAGTGGGTATAGGCGCTGCAATAGCCGTGGATGGAGAATGGGGCGTAGAATGATCAGAAGGAGTTGTTGGAATGTTGTTGGGAGACACAAGTGATGCTGCATGCGTCAGTGGTTGTAGTTCTTGTCGCTGGGTTGTTGCTGCTGCTTGCTGAACTGGTGTGGTGGGCTGGGATACGGTGCAAGGAAGAATAGGTGCTACCGCATGCGTCAGTGGCTCCAAAAATAATGGTTGATGAGACTGCTCGTGAGGAGGAGAATCTGTCCTGTGGTCTTTATACGGAAAGGTGAGTTCATCAAATTGTACATTGCGAGAAATATACACCTTACCAGAAGCAACATCGAGACAACGGTAGCCTTTGTAGTTGTTGTAACCAATGAAGACACATGGGATGGACTTGGGCATCAACTTATGTTTGTTGTAAGGAAGCAAGTGAAGAAAGCATGTGCACCCAAATGTCTTAAGAAATCGGTAATCAGGAACTTTGGCAAAGAGTTTTTCATAAGGAGAAACATTCCCAAGATTATGAAGAGGCAACCGGTTGATAAGAAATGCAGCGGTTGTGAATGCCTCCACCCAAAAATTTTGCGAGAGATGAGATTGAGCAAGGAGACATAAACCCATTTAGGTAACATGGCGATGTTTGTGCTCAACTATACCGTTTTGTTGTGGCGTATGTGGGTAAGAGAGTTGGTGTGTTATGCCATGATCACGAAGAAAATGCCGAAATGCAAGGCTAGTGAATTCACCACCACCATCTGTTTGTAATACTTTAATAGTGCGATTCAAACGATTTTGAATTATGCATTTGAAAGTAACAAAGGTAGTCATGACATCGGACTTACGAACAAGAGGGAACAACCACACAAATCTTGAATAATCATCCACCATAGATAAATAGTACTTATAGCCAAAATTAGACATAATAGGAGCGGGGCCCCATACATCAAGGTGTAAGAGGTCTAAAGGATATTGAGTCATGGACGTCCGAGAGGAAAATGGAAGACGACAAGCCTTGCCAATTGGACAAATATGACATTTTTTATTAGATGAAAATGCACCACTAATGGGGATGTGGTATTTATTTGCCAAAACTTGAAAGATAACAGTGGAGGGGTGACCCAAGCGAGCATGCCACACATCGCTAGTCGTCCGTTCGCCATAAAACACAAGCTTGGGAGTAACGTGAGGAGTAGCTCTAATATAGTAAAGTTCGCCATAGTTATGCCCAATTAGAAGGAGTTGGCCCATTTTCTTGTCCTTCACACGAAAAGAACGATCATCCATCTCAAAAAAACAGTGATTGTCATAACAAAATCGACGAAGAGATAATAAGTTCTTCTTAATGGCAGGGACACATAACACATCTTTTAGCAACATAGGTCCATGTAAACCAGATATGGAGGATTTACGAACATGAGATATAGGTAGGTGATTTCCGTTGCCCACAACAATAGTATCAGTACCTGTGTATGGTTGGATTTGTGTGAGAGCGGAAGGATCATTGGTCATGTGATTTGTGGTGCCGGAATCAACCACCCAAGGTGTTGACGAGGGAGAGTCCGCAGTTGCTAGATAGGCAAAGTTTCCTCGGGTGGTACACTGGCGGGCTTTGTGACCATATTCTTCACAAAGTTGACAGTAGCCATCATATTCAAATGTCAGTGGCTTAGGTGGCAATGACGGTGTGGGAAGAAGAGGTGATCGAGTGTCGGTCGATGAACTGGGGTTAGGCCGAGGAGGATTCCAGTTGGCTTGATGGTTTTGATTTGAAGAACGCCAATGTCGACCACGACCATTGCCTTGTCTAAACGAGTGATGTGAGGAAGATGATCGGTGACCATTGTAGGCAGAATGAGACGAACCAGCATGATGACGAGAGGCAGCAAAAGCAGCGCTACTGGACAAGGAGAGAGTGTACATCTTTTTTATGAGATGTTCTTCTTGAATGAGCAGGTTGTAGCAGTCATCGTATGAGAAAGAAGATCGAAGATGAACGGCTATTGTAAACTCTTTATATTCAGGACCAAGACCGTCCAAGAGGCTTTCAATGAGTTCCTCGTCAGAAATAACGGAGCTAACAGCGGTAAGTGAATCCGCAAGGCTTTTGGCATGCAGCAAATAATCAGACATAGACTTCTTTGAATCCTTTTTGAGAGTGCGGAGTTGTTCACGAAGGGTGCGGATGTGAGTCTTGGAGACAGGAGACAAACGCTTTTCGAGAAGAGACCAAGCATTGAAGGCGTAGGTGCAAGGAAGCAGTATAGAGCGGATAGATGGTGAGCAAGTAGACTTGATCCAACTGAGGACAAGTTTGTCCCGAGAATAATTCGAATTAAGAGATCCATCATCAAGCTTCTTTGGAGGTTTGGTATTGGTGGTCACGACATCTTCCAGACCATGAATTTCAAGAATGTCAGAAAATTAGGATTGCCAAATGAGATAATTATTTTTGTCCATGGGAGTATTGATGGTGTGGGAGATGTTGAAGGTGGTGGGGAGGGAAGCAATAGATGCGGCCATGGTTGAAGAATGAGAGGAATCAGAGGAGGCAGTGGAGATTGGGGTGGTGGGGGCGTATAAAGGATCGAACGTTGGGAAGCGTTAGCTTGTGAGAAAGGATGATACCATATAGAGAAATAGATAGTGACAGACAGAGAAGAGTAGGGAGAAGCCGTATGTATTACAAAATGAATTTCTTGATTTGCTTATCATATTGATACAAGATATTTACAAGCCTATAGTTGACTTTGTACAACATAAAAGGTAACTAATAACTCTTGATTATTTATATAAACAATATGGAGAGAATGGTGGGATCACATTTTGACAGCAGATGTGGTGGAGAGATTTGTGGTGGATTCAATACTCTTGTCAGCTTTGTGTAAGAGAAAGACTAAGAGTTGTTTTGGGACCAGTACTCCCAGCGTACCAATCACGGTACCAGTCAAACGACGACTTTGATAAATTTGGCATGTCGCCCACCACTCCCATCTCTATCAACCTTACATCCTCATCACATGCATTGCATAAAGTGGGGTGTTCTTCATTCTTCATATATAGAAATCTAGCAAGTTTTCTGTCATAATTATAAATTTATAATCCCCTTTTACAAACCAATTTCAGCAAAAATATCAAACAATGCCAGCAATGGTTTCCTCAAGATTTCTATACTGCCTCTATCCCATTCTGTTTCTCATGATTAATCAAGCCCTTGGTCAAGTTCCAGATTTTCTACACCACTTCTGTGTAAACGAGAATGGAAACTATGCCACCAATAGCACCTATCAGACAAACCTCAACCGCCTTCTCTCCTCCCTGCCCTCCGAAGAAAACGGTGACGGGTACGGTTTTTACAATGCATCCTATGGTGAAAACTCGTCGAACGAACAAATTTATGCAATCGGACTTTGTAGAGGAGATGTCATGGCGGAAGATTGCCGCACCTGCCTAAATAACTCCCGATATGCTCTGCCTCAGCGTTGCCCTAATCAGAAGGAAGCAATTGGTTGGCACGACGAATGCATGCTACGCTACTCAAACCGCTCCTTCTATGGCGATATGGAAGCTAGTCCTTCTTTCTATGTGCAGAATCCTAATAACATATCGTCGTCAGGCTTGGATGGATTCAACCAAGAGCTGAGGAAGGTAGCGGACAGGATAAGAAATGAGGCTGCAGCGGGTGGTTCTCTTCGGAAGTTTGCATATGGAAACGCAAGTGTCCCAACTTCCCAAACAGTATATGCACTAGCGCAGTGCACGCCGGACATATCCAAGCAAGCGTGCAGTGATTGCTTAGGCGGAGCTTTTGTAGATATCCACAAATGTTGTGAAGGGACAGAAGGTGGGAGAGTTTTTAGTCCTAGCTGTAACTTTAGATTCGAGGTTTTCAGCTTCATTGACCCTGCAACTTTTACACCATTGACATCGCCGCCAGGCCCGCCACCAGTGCCACTATCAATGCCACCATCAGTATCTTTTCTTCCACCATCAAACAATACCACAAATACTTCACAAGGTATGTATGCACAACGTATAGTATGTATACTCCATTACATACACCTATGATTCTAGTAATTTGCTTTACACTGGTCTCCATTTAATTGATCAATGAAAAAACATATATTTCTTCTCCTCGTACCGTCGAGGTTTTCTAAAAAATAAAAAAAATTAAAAAAAAAGATATATTTCTGATTTTACTTTGCAGGATCGAAGAGCAACAAATCTCGGATTGTCATCATTATTTTTGTGCCAATTATTGCTTCTTTGTTACTAGTTATGTTAATGTGCTTTTGTCTAAGAGTACGGAAGGCAAGGAAAAAGATTCAAAGTAGTTTAGTTCCAGGTACGTACGTACTGTGACAAAATAAACACAGCAACATTTAACTCAATTTCCTTTAAGTGGAGAAGCTTACTACTGTTACAACATCTAGATCTAACTATTTTAGATATGAACTTATGTAAATTTTGTTAAATTTGTACCCCAGGAGAAGATGCGGACGAAATGGGAAGGGTAGAATCCTTGCAATTCAATTTTGACACCATTAGAGTTGCCACAGATGACTTTTCTGAAGCCAATAAACTAGGACAAGGGGGATTTGGTTCTGTTTATAAGGTAATATATATATATATATATATATATATATATGTATCTATGTATGTATGTATGTATGTATGTATGTATATTGAAGAATATAAAATCTCACTTCATACCTGACGAAATAAAATACAACATAACAATTATTCCACTATTAGTAACACCGAGGCCGGCTTATTGTGATAAAACCTAACATGCCTTTGAAATCTTGACAACATCACACGGGCAACACCAATGCAAACCTTTTTGTTTTGATACTCTTCCAGGGTAGGTTATTGAATGGAGAAGAAATAGCAGTGAAAAGGCTTTCCGTAAATTCTGGACAAGGAGATTTGGAGTTTAAAAATGAGGTCTTGTTAGTGGCAAAGCTTCAACACCGGAACTTAGTTAGGCTCTTGGGTTTCTGCTTGGAAGGAATTGAAAGGCTTCTTATTTATGAGTTTGTCCCTAATGCAAGTCTCGACCACATCATATTTGGTATTTATGCATCAGTGTGATCTTCTTCTCCTTTTTGGCTTTAACTTCAAAATTTTATCATAATGTAACATACAACAAACATTATATTCTTGTTTTTAATTAAAATGCAGACCCAATTAAGCGCACACAATTGGATTGGAATAGGCGCTACAGAATCATAGTAGGCATTTCTCGAGGACTTATTTACCTTCATGAGGATTCTCGACTAAGAATTATTCACCGTGATCTCAAAGCTAGTAATATATTGATAGATGAAGAAATGAACCCCAAAATATCAGATTTTGGCATGGCAAAGTTGTTCGTGCTTGATCAAACACAAGGCAACACCAGTCGAATTGTGGGGACCTAGTAAGTGCTTGACGAGTCTACGTGGCTTGTATTAGAATTGTGTAAATCTATATCAATAATTCAATATGTCAATGTTAAAAACAACATTATTCTTGTTATTGATATGCAGTGGATATATGGCTCCAGAATATGCATTATATGGACACTTTTCTGTTAAGTCGGATGTTTATAGTTTTGGTGTCTTAGTTTTGGAGATAGTAAGCGGACAGAAAAATAATTGCTTTTGTCATGGACAAAATGTGGAGGATCTTCTAAGCTATGTAAGTACTTGAAACAACATGCATATTGCAATCAAGAAAAATAATTAAACCCCTAATTATGTTTCTACAAATTTTACAATCGTTGCAGGCATGGATATGTTGGAGGCAAGGGACAGCTTCGAATCTAGTCGATCCCACATTGACGAATGGTTCAAGAAATGAAATAATGAAATGCATCCACATTGGGTTACTGTGTGTGCAAGAAAATATAGTTGATAGGCCAACCATGAATGCTATTGTTCTAATGCTTAATAGTTACTCAGTCACACTTCCAGTACCCTCACAACCAGCATTTTTCAGGGATAGTAACGTTGGATCTGACATGTCTTTGGGATGGAGGAATAGTTCAGAGGTGATGACAACCGGGTCGGATCGATCCAAGAGCAGCTCTGTCAAAGCACCAGAAAAAGAGGTTTCGATGATAACCGAAGTATATCCTAGATAACTCTTTAGATGGAAACTGCATTTCTTTTTATTATGATGTGTAATTTAGCGTTTACATGGATCATTGTTCTGTTCAATGGTGCAACAATTTACTCTTGTTTAGGTAATTGCTATGAGCTTGGGACCTTGTGTGAGAGATTAAGGACTAGTTTGGTATTGCTGTATTTTGAAAAAAAAACTATTTTTATTATGTTGTAAAAATAATCAGTTGTGAAATAAAACAATTAGATATTTGGTGTTTTTTTAACCAATAATATTATCTACACTAAAGGGGAGGGGGTAGGCTTAGTCTCACAATGGGCTAGCAATAATATAGTTCAAACACGTCTTTGGCAAAAATTAAACCTAGACCTCTCGCATACAAGTGAAAATGAATATCACTAGACTGTATTACTAAATGACATGTATTTGGTGAATTAGATTTGCAAAAGTGCTTTGAGTCCAAAAGTAGTATCGAAGTGTTTAATAAACTTTTATATAAAAACATAATGAATATGTATAATTACCTAAAAAGACACACTATTCATCCATATTTTATTACTCTTTTTATTATTAATCCACTAATTATTTTCTACCAACAGTCTCTCTCCTCTCCCTCATTTTCTCCCGATTCTCATCCCATCTGTCACTCCCAGATGTCGCACCAGTTCCCTATTATTTTGTTCCCCTCTTTCTCACCATGATCAATCTTGTCCAAAGTCAACGCCATAATCTCTAAACTCTCTAATCTAACATTTAATCTAACAAAATCTATCATTTGATAAAAAATAAAAAAATAAAAAATCTTTGCCCAGAGACCCTAAATTCCCTTCTGAGTCTCACTCTTCTCCCCCTGTTCTCAAATGGGTTGGAAGCAAAACGACCGAGAAGCCCCACATCGATCTTCTCTCGTCCGCCTCTTGGTGGGTTTGGTTTCTTGTGCTCTAGTCTATGCATTCGTCTCAGTGCTGCTTAAACCTAATGATGCATCTTCATTCGCCAAGCTCAAGTCGCTCGCGTTGGTGGAGGGCGGCCGTGTTGGGGTGGATGGGCTTCTTAGGTATTGTGTGGGAACAAAGAGGCGGTGAAATTCCGTCTCAAGAGTTTACTATTTAATTAAGTATGTTGTATTTGCACGATGACAGAATGTATGAAAGTCAAGTTCAATGGAAATGAAAGTCCAGATAAGATAGAGGTGAGGATTGAAGATCAGGAAGTACTAAAGAGTGACCGTTTTCGTTATCTTGGATCTATCTTGTAAAAGAATGGAGAATTTGATGGAGATCTTACTTGGAATGTTGGGGAGTCAAAAAACAACACGTGCCAAAAAAGAGTGTAGCAGAGACAGGGATGAAGCCAGAGATTTGTGTGAATGGGGGCATCCTCAATCAATAAAGTCATAATTAAAAAGCTCAAAAATTTACTAAACACAATACTTATATATTAATCCATAAAGTTTTTCATACAACAGTCCCTTACAATATCCCTCGACGCGTTTTCATGTTCTGAAAGCGTTGCATGACAACATCATTACCAATACCATCAAATATTTCTCTCTCTATCAAAATAATCATGTTATCATTCATCCATTGATCTCCTATCCGATTTCTCAATCGATTCTTCAGAATTTTCATGGCCGAAAATGCTCTTTCAACGGTTGCAATAGCAACTGGAAGAGTTAGTGCTAATATCACAAGCAAGTAAACCAGCGAATACACCTTGTGTTTCTTGCATTGAACCATTTTTTTTTGCAAGATCTCCAATCTCTTTTAAACCTGAAAACTCAATGCTAGACCACATATCCAAAATGTAAGTCTCAAGTTGAATCTTAATTATCACCAGCTCATTCATAGAGAAGTCTTTAGGATAAAACTGGGTAAGACTCAATAGCTTTTGGCTATCAAAAGCAGAGAAGGAGTCGGCTGGACATAAACATGCCAAACAAAGAAGTAACTCAATGTTGGTCTCATTGAAACGATTATTTAGTTCTTGAAGCTGCCGATCCAAAACAACATAAAATATCCCAACACAATAATGATGCATATTTGTGACTTCTTGTGCTTTTCCTTGCCCTCGCCTTCAAGAAAGAAACATATCATCCATATTAGGCACATCAATATCATGTTTAAGACAAAATTCTGAGACTTCACTAAGTAAAGAATCCCAACCACTTTTCCTCATTATCTCCAACATTTGCTGACAAACTCCAACCAACTTCATGGCATTTACAATATCCTGATCCTTCCTTTGCAATGCTTGTGACAATTCATTAGTTATTCCTAGTATATCTTTCATCAAGTGCAGATTAAACACAAAATCAAATGATTGCATGGAATCTTATAAATTATTCGCTTCACATCTTTGTTAAGAGCTTTTTCCATCATCTGCTATTACTTCAAGTACATCAAGTATGGATGAAAACATAGTCATTATACTTACTAAAGTACCAAAGTGTGAACCCCAACGTGTTTCTCCAGCAAGTTTCAAAGTAGTTTCTTGATTTTTGTGTTTCCCACTTGTAAACTCACCACTGTTTAGTGCTTCAATAACTGCAATAGATTGCTTCTCTCGAAGAAGATCACAATGCTTCGATGAAGCTCCAACAACATTTACCCAAATAGTAACTATATTAAAAAGAGACTCAATTTGGATGTTCTTCTTTGCCACAGCTACAAGAGCTAATTGAAGTTGATGTGCAAAGCAATGAATATGATAGGCACAACCACTTTCTTTCATAATAAGAGCTTTAAGACCATTGAACTCACCTTACATATTGTTGGCCTCATCGTAACCTTGCCCATGCAACCTAGACATACTCAATTTATGCCTAGAAAATACCTCATCAATGGTTTCCTTGAGTGAGAGAACATCAATACTAGTAACATGCTCAATGCCAATAAAACGCTCAACGACATGCCCATTCTTGTCCACATAACGCAATACAATAGCCATTTGTTCCTTCGTTGATACATTGCAAGATTCATCAATCAAAATAGAGAACAACGAAGTGTCAACGTCTTCAATAATAGCCTTGATCGTCTCAGTTGCACAAGCATTTACAATGTCTTTTTGAATATCTGGTGATGTCAATTTGTGGTTCTCCGGAGCATTTTTCAAAGTAACGGCTTTCACATCCTCATTGTGGTCGGCAAGAAACTGTAGAAGCTCAAGAAAGTTTCCATGGTTGCTTGAATGTTCAGATTCATCATTACCACGAAATGCAAGCCCTTGTCTCAAAAGAAATCGACAACAATCAATTGATGCATTCAACCAAGCTCTATATTGAATTCGAGCTTCATCATGAGTTTTAGAGAAAAAAGACTGGATATGTTGCTTTTGACTCCTTAAAGCTTCAAAATTACTCCATGCTTGATTGTGTGCACTATTGACACCTCCAATATGAGTTAGAAGTCTTTCTTTCTTCTTCCAGTTAGAAAATCCTTAGCCAACAAAGAAATCACCACCTACTTGTTCTCCAATGTTTGGTTTAAAAAGGTAGCAACACAGACAAAGGGCAGCATCTTTTTCTACACTATATTCCAACCAAGTAGGAAAATCATCCAACCAAGCAGGGTTGAATCGCCTTTGCGTGTCTCCATATTTCTTGTAAGGAAAATTATGGGTTTTAGGTTGTTGAGGACCAGCTAGCACATATGCTCTTCGTACTTGATCTCGAATATTAGGATTGTAATCCAAAATTTGAATTCGCTTACCAGGATCTGATGGAAGATTTGATAAAATAAATTCTGTATTATCCTGTCCACGAGTATCATTATTTTTCTCAATAACTGAGGATGGTGGCACTGATATTTTCTTGAAAAACCTTTCCATGATGTTTCAGTCTGCAAAGTCATTCATATTGATACCAATAACATATAAGATTCATACGTAATTTTTAGAATTTATAGAATAAAAATCTCAATAAAATTCTTAGAATAAAAATCTCAACAAAAATCCCATCTTTTCTAACCTTCAGGATGAAAACACATGAGAAACAAGTTAGATATGCAACTGAGACATTTTGAAACCAAGTTGCTAAAGAACACTCATGTAAAACTTTAACCCTATAACATACTACAGGGGACATTTTGATTAACATAGCAATCTAATCAAACCAAGATCCAACCAAGGCGATAATTCAATTAACCAATACCAATAAGCATACAAATTATTCAACAAATAAACATTTAATTCAACTAATCATATCAATAAATGTATACCCATATTCATAGAATTCGTAATTTCATAATTTCATTCATCAATAATCAATAATCAATAAGTCAATAACCATATTAGTGCATGACCATATCCATATGATTCTATATTTCTATACCAATTAAACAAAAATTCGTCTTAAATAATTAATTAGGGTTAGGGATTATGGATTTAGGAATTAAAAAATTTACCTAAATATATATATGTCGGCTCGAGAGTGGCTGACTGGAGTGGTTGGCTGCTGGCGTGGCTGGGGGAAGAGCAACTTTGCTCCTGTTCCGTTCCATTTCAAGCTGTTGGGGGAAGAGCAGCACCGCGGTCCACGCTGCTCTCTGATTGGCAAGCATCAAAGGGTAATGAAAACAAAGTAGAGAGATGGAATGGGAGTCTGGGACCGTGGGGACAAGCGGTCCCCCACTATAACATACTTTTTTTTTTCCAAACATATACGAAACGACGCCGTTTCGTTTGCATTTTTTTTAATTTTTTTTTACCATGACCAAAACGACGTCGTATTGGCCTGGTTTTGAGAAGAAAAAAAATAAACAAAGACCCAGCTCTGCTTCTGCAGAACCAGATCGAAGGAACCAAAAAAATCTCAGTGGGGGCTTTGCTGTTGCAGAACCAGATCAGTTTGAGCAGCATGCCAGCATCAGAAAAATCTCAGTGGGGGCATCCGCCCCCCTAGGCCCATGGTAGCTCCGTCCTTGAGCGGAGATCATAATGCTTCGTTGGATGTGTGACCCATAAAGATTTTGAAAGAGATAGTAAGAAAAGATATGGAGTACTTGGACCTAATGGAAGACTTTGTTTGATATTAATCAGCAATCAATAACAAATATATATATAGAAATAAATTCGAATATGCTAATAAACAATGAATTGCAATTAAGTATATTGACAAAGTATGAACAAACGAAATTACTATTAAACAGATAAAATAAAGATAAGATCGAGGCTTGCATACCACAATATCATTGAAATAGAAATTCGCCCCTCCTCTATGAGTTATGTCAGCAATTGCTTCACCAGGATTCAACGATATAAACTAAGATTCCAACACCTGAAAACTTAGTTTTTGGCGTATTTCTTTGTGGTTCTCTCAGTATGTAGTTGCATATAATTAAAGTAGTCATATAACTGTTCACAACATATATGATTTTGGAAGGTGACTATTCAACGTAAAAGGCGTGTGGCTTATACTTTTTCAGAAGTTCTCAAACTTCATCCTTTCGGATATGTCTGTTGAAAAATAAAAGATTAATTAAATCCAAAATTAATTATTGAATTCAATTATTAGAACCCGATTTTGAAGAGAACAATTTGGTAACGACCTGTCGTGCAAAGTCTCTAGCATCTCGATCTTCAAGAGAACAAATTCGAATACTTGCTATAGAAGGAAACATAAGTTGCTAAAGGTGTAATGAATGCCTCCAAGTTTGCATCTTACAGCACAGAAATCGTCGATCCCGATCAGTTTACAGGTCAAAATTTGGAAAATTATACAAATGACCAAGGTAAATGTTTGATGAGAACTACAATGTTTATCCAAAGCAGTCAATGAAAGTCGAAAACTAGAACACGATAATCATTAACGAGAAACAACCTTGAAGGATTCTACAAGACCGAGAAGCCATAATTCAAAGCTGACAACTCAAGCAACGGGAGGGCGGAGAACATGGTCCTGTGAGGTATCAACTGCAGCCGGTGGCATGAACTGCCACATGGACATTCCAGGGTATCCGACGAAGGGCATCATTTTCCCGCCAACAACTTGGCCCGGGGCAGAAAACGGAGTTGGAATTGCAGCAGGGTGAGGCAAGAAGCTTGGTTGAGTACCCAACGCTTTCATTTGCCGCTCAATGTTTTCTTTCTCTGCTTTGAGCCTCTGCTTCTCATCACGAAGTTCATTTTTCTCAGCCTACACAAAAGCATCCACTCAGCCATCCAAGCAGTTAAAGTGAACAAAGCTTCTCACACGAACTGCATATTCATATATACCTTAAAATAAATAAAAGGTAAACTGAAGGACAAAGCCACACATACCTTCAATTCATTTACTGTCTCCTGCAGATTCGCTCTTGACTCCTTTAGTTGTTGGGCTTCCCCGCGTAACTGAGTTACCATTCGAATAGCATCACCCAGTATTGCAACCTTGTCAGTTTTGGGTGGCCTTTCAGGTTCAAGGATAGAACTCAATTCCACAAACCTTAAAGTAACACAAAAAAAGTCAAAACGAAAAAGACAGTGAGAGAGAAACAGAGAAACAGAGAAACAGAGAGATCATTAAGCATTAGAGAACTAGAGAACTAGAGCATGCCTGTCATTCAGTCTATCCCGCCGCATTTTCTCTCTACATGCTTTAGAACCAGACACATTGCATGATCCAGTCCTCGCCCTGCGATGGAAACAATGTGTAATTCAATCATGATAAAGCAGAAGGATAAATACATAGCAAAATTATTCTGAACAAGTTCAAAAACAAGTCCAAAAACCTATGAACTCCAAACAGGCTAGTACTTAATTATCTGTTGAACAAGTGAAGAAGAATAAGACTGAGTAAACATACCGTTTCCGCAACCCAGTTTCCTTCATGCTATCTGGATTTCCAAACGAGTCATCAAATTCCACGCTGCGAAAATAGCAACACGAAAATGAATTCGTCCTCGAAACAAAGGTAAGTTGATCTTGGTCAACATGTACAGCCAGAAAATGATCAAAGGGAACACTTTCAACACAATGTCTAAGCACATTACTCATCAAATTCCGCCATCCTCTCCGGACTCTTCGGAGTAAATTCAACTAAATGGTCAAAGCACATTTACTATAACATCAATCAATTTCATAACCCAAAACGGCCAGCATTTCTCATAATTTGGAATAAAAATAAAACAAAATTAAGCAGTTAATAACAAATATTAGACTCGCAAAACTCCCTCCAGTCCATTATTATAAAAGGGCAACCTCAAGCCAACAAAGCTTGCGTTGTGCGAGGGTGGGTGAACGTTATGCTGCCTTACCCTTGCTTTGCTGTTTCCACGACTCGAACCTATGACCTTCCTATTAGCAGTTCATTATTATCTTATCATAAATCATCAATTAAGTCCTCAAATATTATTATATTACCGCTCGCTCATCAAACCAAAATTAAAAATTAAAAAGAAAATCCGGAATTAATAAACAAAATTGAAAATTGACACTTCGAATAAACCAGTAATAAAATAAATTGAATAATCTCCACAGCAACATTGACACCCAAATCACATTCAACAGCAGGGAAAATCCAATTGCAGCAAAAAAATGAACTTTATTGCAAAAAATGTGAAGACGGTACCCGGGGGCGGTGGGACCGGCAAATGAATGATCCGGCCAAGAGAAACCGGGCGGGTCAAGAGAGGGAAGAATGTCGTCAATCACACCATAATCGAAGACCCAGTTGGGATTTTGCGGCGGCGAACCCATGTTTTAACGCTTGCCGGAAATTCCGAATTTCCGGCGGTGAACCCTCGCAGAAACAGCGCCGCCGTGGTGGGCCGGGAAACGCAATGGGAGGGAATATTCCGAAATTAATATTTTTTATTAAATAATTTTCTGAGTGAATTTTGGTCGATGGGATTTCGGTGGTAGGAAATATATATGTGGGAGGAAGAGAAAGGGGAAGAGATATTATTTTATTGCGAATTTATGGAAAAGCAAACAAAAATGGAGGTGGTGCTTCGCCATTGCACAGCCACCACGAAACGTGCTACTACAAAATTATTCGTTTTTTCGTTTTGCACCCCTTTATTTTGATTTATTTTATCTTTAGTCCTTTGTTCTTTGAGTTGGGCCTTGAATTCCAAACAAATGGGCCTTTTCTTTTGGATCCAATCCATGAAATCAACGAGCTTTGACGTTAATGGAGAACGATTCTCTTCCCTTTCTTTTTCCATTCCTTTTCCCCTCCTCCTATTTTATCGGTCACGGTTAAACCACAACAATATCTTATATTAATTTTTCATAAAAAGACAAAATAAAGAATTTGAGAGGAGGATATGGAAGGGAATGAAAAGAAAAAGAGAAAGAATCCTAATCCGATGTTAATAGGCCTTGTTTGACCGCTCGTACGAGGAAATACAGACCTGATTGTTTGGCGCAGTTATGCAATTAAGTTTTTCACATCCGTGTTATACGATTGAAGCCTGCTAATTTATCCGCCCAAAACTTATGTATTATTTAAGAAACGTTTACAAGCACAATTTACAACTTCTTCACACATTTATATGAATTTCCCACTGCACTCACAACCACAATTTACAACTTCTGGAGGTCAAAGATTACAACATCTTCCAAGCACAATCACTAGAGACAGAAAGAACAGAAGAAACAAAATTACAAAGCATAAAATGTTATAGCGACAAGTTTATCAACTGGAGCATCAGTAGGTTTTCGGTTTACGCCATCCGTACAGCAGCCAAAGAAAAAGCTTATCATCCATATCTGTGTTAAAACCATTCACAACCACTTATTTCACTACTTCAAACTGCATCATATCACACTGCTGCTAGTGCTACGCAACATCCACACGTTTGGACTGAAGGAAACCCTCAATCCTTTTCCTTATCTCTTCCGGATTGGCACCCACGAGCTTGTCAACCGTTGCACCGCCCCTTATCAGCGAAAACGTTGGCATCGCCTTTATCTCCAGTCGGGTCGCTACCTCCTATGAAAACAAAAGGGAGAGAGATATTTACATCCATATCGGCATCGCCATCATAAACAACATCAAAATCTTTAGAGAAAAGTTGCTGTAATAAGAGCTTTTAGTCCCTCTCTTTTGCTAGATTGCTAAAATTACTTGACAGGAAAGTCTTCAAACTTCCTTTTCTTCGCAGCGAAAAGGTTTGTAAACACACGAGTGAACGCTCCAAAAGAGGTTGATGTCAAGCCAAAAACTCAATTCAACAAGCAATATCCGAAAAATCACAAACAAAAACTCAAGCACTAATCGAACCCCTAAACAAAAATTCCCATGAATGCGAGTTTTTAGTCCTCTTCCATTACCATTTCTTTGAATCTTCTTTTGCACCAAAATGGTTTGTAAAACTCGTAAAGTTTGACATAACCTCAAACTAGATATCACTCGAAAACACCGGACCAAAAGGTCGGAATCTGGTCGAGTTCAGAAGATCAATTAAGTGTTGTTGAGTAACAGATTCAAGAAAGGCTTGAACAAACTCCTTCACAACATAAACCATCAACAAATGCAAACAGGGTTCTGGCATATAACTTTACCGGTTCGATAAATATATATATAACTATACATATACAGATTAGACATATGCTTGTTTGAAGAAATTAAGTTAATTACCTTAACCTCGTCGACATCAACGGTGAGAAACAGAACATCCGGATAATCTGAGGCAATTTCCTCGAAGAATGAGTTCATAGCCACCGAAGGCATGCACCACGAAGCAGTGAAATGTGTAATAATCTACAAACACATCCAACCAAAAACCAATTCAACAACGAACTCATAATTCCACAACTGTGATCAAATTAATCATGTTCACATGCAACAGCCAAGTCGGCTAGAGCGGTGTGCTGCTCTCGCGCAAATTCGAATCCTCATTTTTCAAATAGTTTAGATTAGATTAGAACAGCGCTCGAATTAAACGGAAATCAAGAGGGTTGAGGAGACGTACAGGACAGCCTTGGTTGGTGGCTTGGGAAACATACGAGTCCCAAGTCTCCACAGAGTCAACCTTCATGACTTTGGGCCTAGTTACCTGCTGCTCTTCTTGTAGTTGACCTGCCATCTTCCCCTTCCTTCTCTGCTTTCTGTTGCTTCTCTTGCTTGGCACGGTTGGCTCAGTTAGGTGGCCTTCTGTAGTTTGATTCGGATATCCGTGACTGTGTGTATAACTCTGGAATTCTGATGCTGCTAATACCACTTTATTCTTATTTTTTGTCACGGTTTGAAAACAACGGGCTAGATAGTTTAGTTTTATCAAAAAGGAGGAGAAAAGAGATTAGGATAGATATGAATGTTTTTGGACCCACCACCGTTATATAATGCAAACTATGGTATGATGATTTTGCACCTTTACCCTCATTGGTAAGTTGACAAATTTTTTACAATTAAAATATATTAATTGTATCAATTTATAGTGTTAGACGGGAAATTCAAACTTAGTGCGCATGGGAAAAAAAAAAATTTAATTTTACTGACATGACTAAATCTGTATGTTTGTCAAATAAATAAAAGACAATAAATAGTGAAAACTAAAAAAAAATTAGGGTACTTTTTCGGCTATTTATTGTGAGGATGTGAAGATTGTTTCTCATCAAAAAGCCAAGTAAAGTCAACGGCTTATAAAGAGTTGTGCTAGTATCTCTATAGCAAATCAATTTTAGAATGTAACATCAACTACTTTTATAGTATTCGAAATGCACGTGAAACCGAACAACACGTGAGTAGACATAAAAAGATGTAAAAATGGTTCCATATCAAAGAGTTAATGAAGTCTCAATGCACTCAACTACCTTATAAAGGTAAAATAGGACACGTGGTGTTCTAGACTCATACAACCGACCCAATTAGAGAGATTAAGATTTGTTGTTATTGTATTCAGCTAACAAAGGAATATGCCAATCATTACATGTGATAAGTGTTGATCCAATAAGGAACATTTTCTCATACAGCAATAAATCAAGTTACTGAAACAATAAATATATATATTGTCATAACTTATAAGCATAGAAAACAACGTACTGATCTCTCAGTACACGATACAAATCTACAAGTGCAAATTTTGTAGTACCTTAAAGCACAAGATCTACAAAACACACCCTTTCCCACATACAGACGACAGCAACCAACCTCCAAACAGAAAAGATGACAAAGCTAGCCGTAACTTAAGCGATTATCTGCAGGTTTCATGGAGGTTTGCCTCCGAGGAATCCCAATTTCACAAGCATTGACCCTAGCAGCAAATCGAAGTGAGCAGAGGGATTCCCCAACCGAAGAGGAATCCGGGGAGATGTTAACAACCATCAATGTTTTCGAATCTCCTCCCAAACAAGGCTGTTTATACATTAAACGAGATGTCATCCAACAATGTAACTACTACAATTCTTCAAGAACAAAGCAAGCTGCCATAATGGTAAAAATAATCAAAGATTACTATACCTGTAGAAGATATGTCAGTTTGGAGTTCCTAAAAGGAACATGGTCCTCCTTTTTCGCCAAAGCAAATATGACGTCGCTCAATGATGAGAGACTTTTGTTAATGGCCTGGTTGTTAATGTCATATTGTTAGCTAACCAATATAAAACTTGACAATATATTTACATCTATTCGGGAAAGAAGATTGGAGATTTTCAAGAAGAAAAGAACCTGAGTCTCCTTCAAACGCTCTCCAGTTGCACCGCTCCTTGATAGTCTTTCACTACCGGCAAGGTCAATAAGATTTAAGACCCCCTGGACTTGTTGTTCCGTGTTCTACCAAGGTAAGAAAGCATGTCAGTAATCAAACTTAAAAAGCGAATGAAAGATTGGTAAGGAAGAACAATAACATCACATCAGCGCAAAACAAACCTCATTAATCCCAGATATACGCAAGGTAAACACAAAATGGCTTCTCGAAGATTGCTCATTCATATGAGTCTTGCCTACAGACCTAAGAAATAGCATTCAAGAATGAACAGCCACATCAGATTTGATGTTTTGAAAACTTGACAGTAACATTGCTAAGTGCAGCCTTTCATATGAAAGTGACTCAAAATGAACTAACATATATGAAATATCACGACCGATTCGAATACTTTTGATGCATACCTGCTCTGTGCAGCCTGTTGTAAAAGAGATGAAATTTGGTTTATGTTGCAAACATCAACAATCGTTAGGTCAGAAACATATGTGTTTCCATTTGCATCATGCTTTATCGTGTACTGCTTTCCGCAAACACCATTTTCTATCTTTGACAAGTCTGCACTGCTTGAACGACCAGTGCATAACAAGTCACGAATGTTCTCATTGTATATTTCAAGCATCGAGGCCTGCACATATTTTTTAAAGGACATTATAATTTGCAAACCTAAACAAACAAAAAACAAGTTATAGTACCTGCATTTTGTATTTCCAACCCTGGGCCTGAAGAGCTTGACTCGTTTGGAATATTTGCTCGAGGGAACGAGGTATTAAACCTTTTTGCTCTGGAGCATCTGGCCTGCCCATCATAGTATAAGTTTTTCCGGAACCTGTTTGACCATACGCAAATATGCAGACCTGAAAAAAATAATCAATATTTATTTTAGTGCATGCATTTGCCTGTATGAAAGGTAAAAGAATTCACCAAAGAAATTGGAAGCAGTTCTAATTCTAAAAACATAATCCATAAAATACTTAAAAGGGGAGAGAAAAACGATCAGCACATAACCAAAATACACAAAATATTAAACACTGGCAGCTAATTCCTAAGGGCAAAAGTTATCTCGATTATGGACTCGGAAACCAAAATAATGGGAAGAAAAAGTGTTACGGTTTAAGGTGCCAAAAAAAAAATTTCAGTCCAATGAACATTTAATTCCTTTAAAAACACATGAACAAGATTCAACTTATACCTTGTAGCCATCAAGTGCACTTTGTACAAGTTGCGATATTTCGACAAAAACATCTTGTTGGGAAGTCTCGTGGTGAAACACTTTGTCAAATGTGAAATTAAATTTTTGGCCTGCAAACATTTATAGTGGAATTAGATTAAAATAACTAAGTAAAGTGGTGTACACTTATATTTTAAACTAATTAAAGTAAAAAATTATTAGACATGCCCATACCACTCTGTACCAAGTCGAGGCCTCTGCCAAGAGATTCTGTTCCCGTAGGATAAGAAACTACAGGGGCGTCTGTTGCATTGGCATCGTCAGGTAGCAATGGACGCACTCGACAGAACACCCTAATATTACCTTTTAATTCCTATTAAAGAAAAAGATTAGTACCCTGAAATCTTATTAACTCTATAACATGTTAAGCATAGTAAAATTACCAGAATAGTGTTATGTAACTTTTTCCTTAACTTCTCTCCTTCCAGTATTTGCAGCTCTGATTCAGCCAGACGATTTTGTAACTCCTGTACGATTCTCTTATGTTCTTCAAATTCCGTCAATGTTTCTGAAGCGGATTGACTGACCATCTAAGAGAAAGTAAACAGTAGATGTTAACTTATAAATTGACAGGTATAAGCAACATTTTAAAACCCCAACTGAATTCATATCACCTTCAATTTATCATTTGCAGCATTTAGCTCATGCCTTAATGTATCTATCTCCTGTTTCTGAGATGAATCTCTTTCCTAAAAAAGCATGCCCACAATATTAAAAAGTTGATACAGCGGGAAATCATGAAATAAAATAAAAAAACTAAAACAAAATAAAGAATCTAATATGAACCTCCAAGGCTTTTGATTTTCTCATCAATCTATCTAACTCTTCACACGACATCTCAGTGTTTTCCTTGTACTTCACCACTTGATCCCTCAAATCTTGAATCTCTCTTGCATGGCGATCACGGTCATCTCTAACTTGTTGCAGTTCCCCACGAAGGCATTTGATTTCATTATCTAATAATTCCTTCTGCTTTAATGTTTCGTCCAGTGAGGCCTACACGCAAATCATTTACATACAGTAAAAAGGCGTGTTATATTCTTGGATTTCAGGTAAATAAATGGGTCATTTCCCAAGAAAACCGTCTCTCAGTTGACAAAAAAATTGAACTAGGATATATATAGGGTGGTGAAAGGTGACAAAAAAGTATATATCATCAACGCAAGGATTGCTGCACAGATACGTACTGTTACTTTAGTCAACTCATCTTGCAACGCCTTATTGTGAACCCTCAAATTGCTAAGCGTCTCCAGAACTGTCCTTTTCTCATCTTCAACTCGTTTGAGAGACTCGGTGGCAGTTTCAAGATCTTTTTGGAGTTTGCTATTGTACTGTTGTAGACTCTTGTTGTACTCTTGTGCTCGATTATATAAATCCTGATACGATGAAACCTGCAGCGGCACAATTTTAGAAACATTACCGAATGCAAATTTTGATAAACCGGAGGGGAATTCGGAAAAGAATAGGTAATATGCAGAAGGAAGAGAAAATTTTGACTGTATTACCTTCTTGTCTGCAACTAATTTCTCCTCCCGCACTATTTCAAGCTTCTGTGAGAGAGAAGCTTGCAACTTCTCAGCAGCATCCCTTGCCTCCTTTTCACTTCTGTGACTAGCAATCGCATCCTGAATGTCAAACAAAAGGATGAAAATAAAAATGCGAAGAAAAGACCCAAGAACAAAAAAACCAAAAGTGGGAATGACAATGATATCACAAAAATTAGTGTGCAACTGCATGACTGGAAACCTTACCAACTTCTCTGATTCTTCTTTCGCAAGTTTCTCTTCTAAAGTAGCTATATTTTCCCTCAGCTTTGAATTTACGGCATTGAGCTCGTCGACCTTGTTTTTCATCTCCACCTCTTAAAAATAAACAAATTGAACACATATTACAAATCTGTTCCTTTGAACAAAATCTCTTAAATATCATAACCACATAGGTTCACTTGTAACAAAAGCACGATACTACTTGACAAATGACTTGAGATTTCCATCTGAAAACTCCATAATACTTAATATACCACCACACATAAGCAATTCATTGGTTAGTTACGAAGTTATGCCACTCCAACAGACAATGGCATGAATAAAGAATAAAGAAATACCTGTATCCGTGCATTTTTTTTCTGCGGAAGCCAATGCATTCCGTAGTTTTTCCTCCTCGAGAATATGGCCTTCCTCAACTTCCTGCAACCATTTGATGCATAGCTTCAGCCTCTTACTATAATCAGCTAACTGCTCAGCTTTCCCCTGCCATATGACCAGATAAAAAAACGTTACAAAAAAAAAAAAAAACAAACACATCAATTCAGATTTCAAAACAAGCACA
Source organism: Pyrus communis (assembly GCF_041283825.1). Taxonomy (NCBI): domain Eukaryota; kingdom Viridiplantae; phylum Streptophyta; class Magnoliopsida; order Rosales; family Rosaceae; genus Pyrus; species Pyrus communis. Next base: position 31,586,588 of record NC_142574.1, on the reverse strand, counting down.
CAAGAAAGCCCTATTTATTAAAACAATAGGGGTGAGAAATAAACCTTATGATCAAATTTCTTCACTTTTAACTTCTCAATCAACAACGCCTCGACTTCTTCCTTCGTAAACTCAACATTGGCACACTCTGATCCCTCCACACTGCCTATATCGCTTGTACCTGCTGCGTCTTGCTTAACAACAGCGAGTGGTGGTCGTTGGCGGCCTATACTACTCGGTACCTCCGGTTTTCTTGTTTCGATTCTCCGCCGCTTGTCTAAGGGAACTTCATCAAGACTACTCTTTTTCTACACAAAACAAAAAACTCACCATTACAATCCCCCATCTGAAACCTTTATTTACACAATCCTACATAACCATTAATTTTCAACCAACCCCAAAAGTCATTTCATACATTTTTCTTCCATTCTGAACCCAAAACAACAAAATCATCACCCACCGAATTAAACAAACAAAATTAAAACTGAAAATTTTAATTCTTTTATTCTCACTTACAGAAAACGGGCTCCGAGGAGCCCTGTTTTGGTTGCGAGACGCCATTAATCAGGTTCCGCTTCTGAGCTGCCGATCTGGTGGAGCCGACGGTCGGATATAAGGGTGTGACGTTGAATTTGCAGAGTTGATTGGTGAAATCGAATTGGGGATTTGGCGGAAGATAGGGCTCGAGAGTTGGAGAAGAGTGTCTGAGAGAAAAAGGAGAGAGAGACAGAGAGTGAAAATTTGAAATTGGATCTGGCGGTACAAAACATTAACACGCTCTTCCAAAAGGACGTTGGTGATTATATGGGCCGGGCCGGGCCGGTTTATGCGGGTTTCAAAGGGCCAAGTTACTTAATGAATTACGGTTTTAAAAGCCCGATCAATTGCATTATGACACTTGGTCATCCAGGTCATGTTCTCATCACACTAAAATACTATTCATCTCCTAATACCGTTCCTAAATCATCCCTAACTCTACATTTGTTTGTGGTTAATGGTATAGAACCCGGTTCCCAATATCCTAAGCCTAGGGATCAAATCATCTGGATTGTTGAAATTAGATCAAAAAGCTACAAATATGAGGCCCCTTTAAAGTTATAATAATTGTAACCGTTTGATCAAATTTCAACGCCCCGGATTAAATGATCCCTAGACTTAGGATATTGGGATCCGAAGAGGATCCAGGTTCAATGGTATAAAGTCAAAAATGCCACCAAATAATTGAAATTTGTAAAGCAGATAAGCAACACCAAAAGACTAAACAAAAGAGAAATAACAGACTAAAAAGTACGAAGAACCGCATTTTCACCTGTCATGTATTGTAATTTTGGACCCTTTTGGATGCTATTCCATACAGTACAGAGACTAGAACTTAGAAGGCTTCAATCGGGAGAGGAATTTAAGGAAGTTGCATTCGAATATCGCTATTTGAAAACTAAAATGAAACGAAGCATTTTCATTAATTATTTAATATTTTTTTTCCTTTTTCTTGTTCGAATTGGATTTAGTATTCTGACATAAAACCTAGATTTGCATCGCTAGTAATTCATTGAATGGAATTTCAAATTTCATTAATTCTGGAAGACATTTAAATTTGGATTTAACACATAAATGGCAAATTCATCTATAACTTATTTGGTATAGGACTATACACTATATGAGATTTTGACAAAAAATTGAACTTGAAAGTAGATGGACATGATGATTCCTCTTAATTAATTTATTTTTGTTCAGAGTTTTAAAGAACTTTCATACAATGAGTATGTCGTTGTGGCAGTATCTAAAGTCCATTACGCATTGACATATGAAAACTCTAACGCATGAGTACAAGTGAGTTGGCAAACGTCATAATCACAGTGTAGGTGAATTTCTCTTAAAATTTTCATTAATCAGAATTCAATATGACACTATGTAAGGCGCTCTCGTTATTATGATTTAAACGAAGTCGAGTTTAATGCCTTTGTGAATTTTAACTTTTAGATGCTAAAAAAATTTCTCTCATACCGCCAAGTTTCCAAATAAAATATAGACAATGTTTCATTTTAATCTTTCAACTTGAAATGAATGGTATTATGTAGCTAGAAAGACTAATAACATCATTGTGATAATCTCAAGGAGTCCACGTATCAGAATGACAGAGTACTAGTTGGAACATTATCCAGCTTGTCAAATAGAAAATGCAACGAGGAACACTTGTCAAATCCCAATTGGCTAATAAACATATCCAATTTATCCAACAAGAAAATGGCAGATAAGGTCCTTGCCCAAGACCACTCTACATCGCATAAGCATAGAACAAAACATATGATTTCTACATTTCTGCCACTGAAAACTGATAATTGTTAAAAAAACAAATAAAAAGTTAAGGAGGTTAAGAAAATGGCACAAGCTATGGCTTCAATGGCTGGCCTGCACGGTTCCTCCCAGGCAGTTTTGGAGGGCAGCCTCCACCTAAGCAGCTCATCACGCTTGAACACGGTCAGCAGCACCGGCAGGGTAGCCGTGGCGAGGTACGGGCTCACCATTAGAGCCCAGCAAGTGCCTTCAGAGCCCGAAACTAGTCGTAGGGCCGTGCTTGGTCTCGTCGCAGTTGGTCTGGCCTCCGGGTCATTTGTCCAAGCTGTGCTTGCCGAGGCTAAGCCCATCAAAGTCGGTCCTCCTCCACCTCCCTCCGGCGGATTGCGTAAGACCCTCACTCTTGACCTTGTCGCTATTTTCAGTCTTAGCATGGCAATTGCATTAGAATACTAAAACATAATATAGAAACCTGTTACATGGAAAATGTACAATGTTTTAGGACTCGTTTGAGACTGTTTCTGTAGAAGCACTTTTGCTCATAAGCGTTGTTTTTATTAGAAACACAAAATTTCAAATGCTTATTTCAAAAGCACTATTTTGATTGCAGAATTAAACATTGGAATTGGATTTGCAACACATCATGTTTAGTTTGATCTGAATCATTGAGAATATGAAGTGCATGAATTGTTTATTGGGTGCGTTGATGAACTCATGAAGGTGAATTTGTTTTTGTTGTGGCAGCTGGAACCCTAAACTCGGATGAGGCAAGAGACCTTGACCTGCCGTTGAAGGAGAGGTTCTTCCTCCAACCGCTCACTCCGGCTCAGGCTGCCGCGCGGGCGAAGGAGTCAGCCAAGGAAATTGTAGCTGTCAAGGAGTTCATTGACAAAAAGGCATGGCCCTACGTCCAGAACGATCTTCGTCTCAGAGCCTCGTATCTCCGTTATGACCTGAAGACCGTCATTTCTGCCAAACCTAAGGGCGAGAAGGAGCCCCTCAAGGAACTCGCTGGAAAGCTCTTCAAAGACATTGACGGCGTAAGTTCACCATGTCACATACACGTCTTTTACTTGACATAGATTTTGGTTTGTATTGATTCATGTAATTTTGTTTTGTGTCTGGGGACAGTTGGACCATGCAGCGAAGATCAAGAGCACCCCGGAAGCAGAGAAGTACTACGCCGCGACCGTATCTTCCCTCAGTGATGTTCTTGCAAAGCTTGGTTAAACCCTAAAAGGGATTAATGTGTTTGATGTATAAGGCTTTTTAAGAGCTTTGTTTGACTGTTTGTGAGATCAAATTGTTCGGATGCTATTTGGGGGAAATCTAGTGATATTTAAATGTCGTTATTTCTGCATAAAAATCGTGAACATATTCTTTTGTTTTCCACATAGAAAGATGCAGTGAAAACACTGGTGTAACAAAAAAGGTTCAAAATTCTTTAGATGAACATAAAGTTTCTAACAGCAAAAGACGTTAAGGGCTCCCTCTGCTATATCAGCAACCGCTAGACGGTCACCCCCAAAGGTAAAACGAAACTTGTTTCAACTCTGATAGGATCCCTCCCAGAAAAGTACTCGTGATTAAACATTCACTCCACAAATCAAGAGAATGAACTTCTACGTACAAATCGTGTCCATCTGTTAAACTTTCGGGGTAAATACAAAACCCCTCCTTCGCTGTATCTGCATGAACAAAATTCTGCTTGATCCACCACCAGTTTGCCCTGTTTTAACAAATTCTGGTTTGGAAGATCACAAACACATGTCGCTTCATTACACTCACGAGTGAGTGAACTAAAAACAGCATCTATTTGTACGACATGTTCATGTTCAGAAGACACATTTTTTTGCATCGATGTAGCAATTGGCATATCTAAAAGGTTCAAGCTCAAATTGCTCTTCAAAGACACCACAGGCAGCCACAACAAAATCGAGTGATAGTATCAAAGGGAAGCTCTGGTAATTGTTGCTTCGGCACCTCTTCTTCTTCGGTAGCAACACATTGTCCCATTGTATTGGACATGGGATTAATTCAAAGCTCGAATGACAAAACAAAATTAACAAATCCAAATCAGAATTAGAAAAAAAGTACGAAGGAGACCCTCGGTTACTATTACGCTAGTCATGAATTCAAATACACAGTTTTGATGTGAACTAGAGAAAATTCAACCACTCCCACAAGTTTTGGTCACCAAAACATTAAGAGCTTCTAGCTATGTTTCCACATGACGCGACAAATTCGAGAAAATATGTTTTGCAATTTTGCCACTCTAGTTTTTTTAACATATAGATGCGCAAAATTTAAAATATTCGACAATATTGAATACTCCGCCACTTCAAGTGTATGAAGACAAAACGTTGCAGCTTATGTAACTAAAAGGTTTCAAACTGCTCCTAAAGAGTAACAAAGCAAGATTGTCTAAGATGAACATGAAGTAAACAAGATTCTATAAGATGACATCGTCTCGCTTTCTGTTTTCATTCCCTTCAAACTCATCAGGCTTGGCATATATACAGTAAACTTTCTATCCCCAACCTGTGTTTTCATGATCAACTTCTCAATGTTCTCCAATTTCATCATATATGAAACTTTCATCTCCAACATGAAACTTGATTATATTTATATCACGATGAACCATGGCAATAACGACCTGATCCTTCCAAAGTGGGTTGTCCTTTAAAATTTTCAGGGGAATGATGATCTTGGTTCCACTCCATTTGTGCTCTTTATAGTCTTCTAACAGAAAGACATGAAGGGCTCCCTCTGGTACATCAGAAACCGCTAGACAGTCATAGAAAAAACGGAACTCGTTGCAAATCTGAGAAAACTCTTTCGGGCGAAGTAGTAGTGGTGAAGCATTCACTCCACAAATCAAGAGAAGGAACTTCTAGGTACAAATCATGTCCAATCTGTTAGAATTTCAGGTAAATGAACAATCCCTCCATCCTTATCTGAAGTGAAAAATGTTGTTCCACCACCATTCTGTCATGTTCCAAAAAGTTTTGGTTTGGTTGTTTCAAGGATCTCTATTTGTCATCCTTCCCTACCGTTAGAACTTCAAATCCTAAGTGCATTGCCTCTCAATTGAGAGAATGAACACATACCACTTTACATTCATGAGTGAGTGAATTGAAAATGATGTCCATTTGTACGACACTCTCATGTGCATCGGGCAAGTAAAGTACTTGGCGGGTTGCAGGATTTCTGATCCGACAAACTTGAGAAGAACCACTCTTCTCCAGAAACAAGCCAGCATAATGGCTTTCAATGTTGAAATTATAATCCGTAGGAAGCCACTCGTAACAGGCCAGGCTCTCATGTTTTGTGATAAACTCATAGTCCTGACCAATCAACAAACACCATAACTTGCACACACTTGAACCTAACCAAAGACTCTAAATTCCAGCTCAAAATCTCAACGATAATCTCAAAGGGAAGCTCCGATGCTTCTGGTCGCACCACTCGTTTACTGTATCAGAAAGTTAACTGAAGTCATCTTCAGAGGGTATAAATCTTTATTTTATCAGTGGAAGAGGTTGATGGGAAACAAAATTATTGAAAGAACAAGACCCTTTGGGATTCAATAATACTTGTTTGGAATAATTTGTATAAAAACCCTAGTGCTGAATTCCAGAAAGGTTCTGGAAAAATGTTCTAAAACCAAAACATACAACTTTCGAATCACCAAAATTCCATTTAAATGACTGAAAAGAAGAAAAGCAGAAAAAAAAAGTTGAGAGAGATGAATTTTACCGTGATCTAAATTCCATGATAACACCTTGGCCCGCAAGTTTTTTTTTGTCAAACTATAGGTTTTGTTATAGTAGATGTTAGATTAGCCACCGACGGGGTTCGAATCCATACCGTCATGCAAGGACTCAACTCCTTTCCACCACTTAATGTGGTAAAGTGTTGTGCCTTGGCCCGTTCGTTAGTGCGGAACCGAGATTCAGATTACAACCTCACCAAAATCACACACAGTTGAACAAAATAAAATACAAGAAATAAAGACACAGAGAAATTTACGAGGTTCGGCAAAAAACTGCCTATGTCCCCGGAGAGATATTGCTCTTCACTATGAGAATAACAGTACAAGTATACATGAGTTAAATCGACATAACCCAATCCCATATCCCTTGTACACCCACTCACAGAATTTTCCCAAGAGCCTCACTCTACCCCAAAAGTTCTTTCACTAGGATACTTTTCACTCTAGCTCTCTTGATTTTCTCTCAACCCATGTTCAACCTTTTCCATGGGAGAGCCGAATGCTCTTCCCCTTGGATGCTCTCTATCTCACTTCACAAAGGCATAACCAAATGCCTTAATATAAACAAAAGGCCCCGCCTTCTCTCTCTCCTCTTCTCTCTTTTGGCTCATCACACAAGGCCAATTCTTTGCCTTTGTAAAAGCCACAAATCAAGGGCTAGACATCATAATGATGTCCCCCTTTTTTTCTCTCCAAAACAAGGAAAGATGTTTTCTTTCTTTCTTTAGCCGAAAGGTATTTTGGAGGATAGTCCACTTGGCCACAAACTCCAACATAAAGGTCCCCAAGTTTACTATTTAGAGGTTTTTAGACAAGAAATTCTGGTAGGGGGACTCTCCTGTATATGTTTCACGACACTTAGGCTTGTAGGGTTGTTTTTAATTTAGCTAGAAAACTAAAATTTAGCAACTGGTACAACTAAATTAAAAGTCTTGTTTTTACTTCAAAAGTGCGTCGACGTTTAAGAAGTCCAAGGGAACATTTAAGGGTTTCTAGCTATGTTTCCACATGACATGACAAAACTCAGCAAAACATGTAATGTAATCTTGGCACAAGTGCTATGTTACAACAGGTGTGGCTAAAAAGTTCAAACTTCCCTTTGGAGAGCAGCATAAACTGTAACACAAACAATCTAAAAAGATGAACAGAAAGACGAGATTTTGCAAACAAGGAATCCATGTGGAGTGAAAGTACACATCATTGCTCTAGCCTTGTGCTCCTTTAATTTCTGGTGTCATTTCCTTGAGAGTCATGAGGGTTGACTTAAGTCGAGGTATTCGTTCCTTCAAGGATTCTAAATTGGCAAAAACCTTAGCAGTCTTTTTCTCAATATCATATGAAATAAGTTGTTCTCCGTTTAGAAACACGAGTTGATTTGAACGACCTTGTATAAGTACAAGTTTATCCGTCAAAATTGTGTCGTCGACCTCTAAATTTTTCAAGGGAAAGATGATCTTGTTTTGACTCCATTTGTGCTCTTTGAAGTCTACTAACACCAAGATGTGAAGGTCCCCCCCTACTATATCAGCAATGGCAGGACGATTATCCCAAAGAAAAGGCCAGAGATTCTCCAGATCTATGAAAGCTCCTTGAGGCAGAGTAGTAGTGGTGAGACGTTCACTCCACAGATCAAGAGAATGAATTTGTAAGCACAACTTACGTCCCTCGGTTATAATTTCGGGTAAGTGAAGAGCCCATTCAACCTTATCTGCCCCGCAACGAGATTGTTTCAGCACCGGTTTGCCTCGTCCCAGCCAATTCTTGTTTTGTTTGTGCAAAGGTCTCCACATTTCATCCTTTCCGATTGTTATCACTTCAATACCTACCTGTTCCCGTGCCGTATCCAAATAGACACGGAACACTTTACACTCACCAGTGAGTGAATTCAAACCGAGGTCCATTAATTCTTTGGAACCCTCGTCGTGTGCATCAGGCAAGTAGAGCACTTTGCAGGTCGCAGGATTTCTAATGCGGCAAACTTGAGATGTTGTGCTCTTCTCCAAGGACAAGCCAGAACAGTAACCTTTGAGCTCAAACTTTTTATCACTAACAGTGACAATCGATTTGTTTTCCCATTCGCAATGATAATAAGGTGAGAGGATGCAACGGGACCGATCGGTATGCTTTGCAATGAACTTGTAGTCTTGAAGCAACAAAAACCATTGCTTGCACACGCACTTGAATCTCAACAAAGACAACACAGGAAGCCAACTCAAAATCTCACTGATAATTTCAAAAGGAAGCTCCGACGATACCTGTGTCGGCCTTTTTCTTCTTTGGTAGTAACACATCATTGTCGATCTCAATATATTTCAAGGACACTAGAAGAACACGAGCACGAGAGATTCAAAGCTAGAGTGACAGAGAACAAAGCCCAAATCAGAATTAGAACAAGAAGGTTAATATTAAGCTAGCTAGTCAATTGATATGCACAGAGTTTTGATATTTACGCAAGCCCTAGATTTGAAACCAAAACCCTAATTCCTAAGGTTTAAGAATAACCTAGCTTTAATCAAAGCCCTGGCTTTGAAACCAAAACCCTAATTCCTGAGGTTTAAGAATAACCTAGCTTTGATTCAAAGCCCTAGCTTCGAAACCAAAACCCTAATTCCTAAGGTAACAAAGCCCTAGCTTCGAAACCAAAACCCTAATTCCTAAGGTAACCTAGCTTTGAATTCAAAGCCCTAGCTTTGAATCAAAAGACCGTAAAGAAGAAGGGCTTAGAAAAAATAAGAAAAGAAATTACCTGAATTCCACAAATTTGACTTGAGGTTTGCATCCTCTATAATCTATAAGAATTTTGGAATGTCTTTCAAGCTGTATGTGAAAGACATATATGGGTCAGCGGGTCACTACCAATCATGCGGGATGTCGATACAATTAAACGTGAAATCATTTAATACAAGTTGTAATTATTTTGTAATTAAGATGGCCGATGTGGGACGACTTTCACATTATTCAACGCATACAAGGCTAATAGAATCAAGAAAGTGACGTCCAAATGATGAATATATAAGAGAAATATATGCACAAATAAAATTAACGAAATAAGAAATTCACTGTGAACGTAATTTCACAAACTTCTATAGGTTTTGGTGGACAAGATTAGATGTGGCAAATCAACACATTGAGTTGTTAATAAGTACCCATCAAGATCCATTTAATTTGATTTCATCTTACACCATCGTCACCACTACCAATCTCACATCTATATTACAGTAATATCAAATTAAACAAATTTTAACGAGTACCGATTAACAATCGAATGTGTTAATTTTGCCACCTATAGACAAGACTAATAGAACAAAGAAGGATAATTACTCGATTCACTGTTTATATTTGCCCCCTCCCAATCAATTCAAAACAAGCAGCAGCCATTAAAATAAGCTGCTATGTGGTAAATCAACTCTGTATTTTGATTTCTAGAAGATGCAAATTAATTCAACAACTGATTTAACTAATTAATCGCGTTTCGATATTGATCTTCGTGTAAAATAAATTTTTTTTAATATTTCGTTAAATTGTCAAGTGAATGATCACGTTATTATTTTTTAGAGGTATTTTTATCAAATCACCTTCTCTATTTCACGAAATATATTGACAGATTTTTTTCAAAAAAACTAAAATAATTTACAATAGAAAAAAATCAAAGACCATTGATATCGACTTTCATTGTTGAAGACCAAAGCGAGGATTTGTGTTACTCTCGGTAATCATTTTGACTAAAAGTATTTTCATAATATTGTTTGATGACTTCATCCAATCGAAGGGTCAGGAATAAAAGGTAACGGAGCAAATAAAAGGTCACTATATCGTTCACACACAGTGCTACTTTCCAAGGTGCTTGACATCCTCAACTTCCACGCGGTGACTTTTATTTGCCGTTTTCGCGCACACAAATTCCCCTAAAAGAAAAAGGTCAGTCTCTCAAGTGCCCGGTTCGAATCCCTAATTTCCCAAAAACCCTAAATCTCCATCTCTTCCCATGGCTCCCAAGCGCCCATCTCCGCTGGACGAACCCCCGGCAGCTTCTTCGGCGGAGGATGAGGAAGTCTCGTCGGAAGAAGAAGGGGAAGAGGAGGAATCCGGATCTGGGTCGGATTCCGAACCCGAAGAGCCACTGCCTCCGAAGATCTCGTCTTCCGCACCGGTTTCCGAGAAAAAGCCGCCATCCAAGAAACCGGACTCCTCCGCCGCCAATCCGAAGCCGGAGTCTTCATCCTCTGGTTCCGAGGCCGATTCCGATTCCGATGTGGATAAGGATTTGGTGGTGAAGCCGATTGCCTCGAAGCCAATGGAAGAGACGCCGAAGACAAAGAAGCCCAGATCAAGGCCCGCGGCTACTGCTACGCCGGTGGTGAAATCTGGGTCGAAACGGCCGAGCGAGACCGAGCCCAAGGATTCAAAGCGGCTCAAGAAGAAGGAACCGGACCAGCTCGAGGAGGAAGCGAAGAAGTCCAAGCTGTTCCAGAGGATTTGGAGCGATGAGGATGAGATAATTATCTTGAAAGGCATGGTTGATTACACCACCAAGAAAGGGGCGGACCCGTATTCCGATATGGGTGCCTTCCATGAATTTATCAAGAAATCGCTGAAGGTTGATGTGAACAAAAACCAATTGCAAGATAAGATTCGTCGGCTGAAGAAGAAGTATGCGACCAATGTGAAGAAGAAGAAGTTTAATCCTACTAAAGCTCATGACCAGAAGGTGTTTGACTTGTCCAAGAAGGTATGGGGTAGCAGCAGTAGCGGGGAAGGGTCGAGTGGTGTCAGCGGGCTGTCTGAACAGTCAAAGTCTAATGGGAAAGCTAGGAATACCAAGACTCTCGCTTCGATTAGAGCTGATAGTTTGAGCTCACCGGAGCCGCCAAAGGAGGCTGTGAAGGTGGATTTGGGTCTGAACCCGTGCTCTTCGGAAAGTTTGAGTGAGGTGATTGGGTTTGACAAGGGTTTCGGCGAGCTGGGGTTGCCGGAGGGTTTGGTGAAGCAGGGTTTGGAGTTGATTGGAGGGCCCAAGCGAGCTGAGTTGAAGGAGAAATGGAGGAAGCTGCATGTTGCTGAATTGGAGCTTTTTGTGAAGCGGTCCGAGTTAATGAGAGATCAGACGAAGGTGATTCTGGAGGCTTTAAATTCATCCGACCATTAGAATGTTGGATCAGGTATAGCAAGTCCAGATGCTTGTGTTGATGTCTAGAAAGACCATGTTTAAGGTTTTAGTAATTGTTAATTAAGAATTCTGTAGCATTTAGTTGCTAAGTTTGTCTATTAGATCTTTGCTCGGATAATGGCTGGCCATCGGTGTCTTCCTATGTGTTTATTTGAGGTTATTATTGTGGCAGAGTGCTGTCTTTTGTTTCCATCGAGTATCTATTATTCCGCTGTGTTATGTTGCTGTCTCTGATAATGTTAAGCAGGGTTACATAATGCTGCGGTGAATCAGTTATCTTGCTGAGTGTCGTTGAAATCTTAGGTACATTACTAATGTTGTGGTATTATTGGGTTTGTTAAATAGCTGCAATTGTTTTCGGTCACTATAATCGTAGCGTAGAAGGGAATGATCATTCAAAACACATTTTAATTCGCTAGATGCGCTTCATTGTCCTCATATTCACGGTTCAATCATTTGATTGGGTCTTTCGTATGATCTTCCCAGTAATCTTGTACTTGACATGCTTGGAGGTCTTACATTATCTCCAAAATGTTTGCACCAGCGGCCAGGCAGTGGAGCTGTTGATTCCATTTCTTGAATGCAGTCTTTGGTGGTGATGTGCATTGGTTGTGCGATGCTGATTTCCTGTTTGTGTTCTTATAACGCTGTTTTTAGTACCAAAGAAAAACCAAGGGCTGGCTGAGTTGGTGTCGTAAGGATTTATCCTGTGTCTTATGAGTTGTGTTTGGGATTCTTGGTTTGTAGAGTTTCACGAATCTTTTCGAATGCAAGTGATTAAAACCTTCTGGTCATGATTTGTATTGGGGCGACAATCTAATCTGTTATCTTGGTGGAGGAATGGGGAGTATGCATGCGCTGATTTTAGGGCGCGTCCAACTCCTGTCCAACCACTAAGGAGAAGGGGTGAGTTTAGTTTCATAATGGGCTAGCAATAATATGATTCAAATTTGTCATTTGCGAGAATCAAATTTAAGACTTCTCATTTATAAGTGAAGAAGAATATCATTAGACCGTAGTGTTAAGTGACGGAGACTTGACAAACTTAATTAAAACCAACCCTTCCTTCCACCAATAAACGATCTTTTGATTACAAATAAAGTAGTTTTTGAAAAAATGTCTTGAAATTTTTTTAATATGTTATAGCGTTATTTACAAAAATGTTACAGCAAATTTACGATGAGTAAGTAGACGTAATAGCACTCATTAACAAAAATGAGAAAATTTTAACGTCTAATAGACAGATAAGTAAGCGTAACAGCACTCGTCGACAAGAAAAACTCATCAGCTTCTTCATTCTTTTAATTTTGTTCTTGAATTAATATATATCGAAGCAAAACAAATTTGAAAGGCACATGGTCAAAATTGGTCAATTCATATTTAATCCCAGTGAAAATTTGTACTTCCCGCTCTACACAAATACAGAAGCACAACCGAACCGGCTGAATCCAAACATCACCATCCAACCGTCCAATTATTTTGAAACAAATGGCCACAGATTGCAATCCGCGTCACTCCCTCTCATTGGCTCTAATTCTCCATAAGCGGCGAACGCCCTATATAAACCTAGAAACTCCCCAAAACACTCATCCCGCTATTTCATAACTTCATTCACATCGCGAATAATTTGAGATTCTCTCTCTCTCTCTCTCTCTCTCTCTCTCTCTCTCTTCTCCGAATCCATGGCCGGAAGAGGAAAATCAATCGGCTCCGGCACCGCCAAGAAGGCCACGTCTCGGAGCAGCAAGGCCGGTCTCCAATTCCCCGTCGGCCGTATCGCCCGGTTCTTGAAAGCTGGCAAGTACGCCGAGCGTGTTGGCGCCGGCGCCCCTGTCTACCTCGCCGCTGTCCTTGAATACCTCGCCGCAGAGGTCAATTTCTCCACCTGAACCTTAATTGTTTCTCAATTTTGCATCTTTATCTTTTCTGCGATTTAAATTTTGATTTGTTGAATTAAAGTTTGATTTCTTTGAAAATTGGATTTTTAGGTTTTGGAATTGGCCGGAAACGCCGCACGTGACAACAAGAAGACGAGGATTGTGCCGAGGCACATCCAGCTGGCCGTCAGGAACGACGAGGAGCTCAGCAAGCTGCTCGGCGCCGTCACCATCGCCAACGGCGGTGTTATGCCCAACATCCACAACATGCTCCTCCCCAAGAAAACCGGCACCGGCAAATCTGGCCCCGCCGAAGACTAGAAATTGAGCTTCGATTAGTTCCCTTTTGTAAAAAAAGAGATGGCACAAATGCAAAAAATGGAAAGTAGTGTGGTTTAGAGAGGTTAGAAACTGAGCAATTTTTGGATTGCTTTCTGGTTTGATCAATTTAAAGAGATGAAATTATGGGTCGAATTTCTTGTTCGTTATATTCCATCTCCACTTGAGAATTTAAATTTAATAATAGCAAATCAAGATACGAAATTGACATGAATTTCGAATTGGGGTTTTGGGAAATTTGAGAAGTTCTTGGCGATTGATAAGAATTTCAACTCCAATCTGTTCTTCATTATGATTTAAACTTGAGTTTACAAACAGTAAACACAAAATTAATCAAATGATAATTAAGTGATTAAGCTGGAGGAGGTCAAGCTGGGTTGCCGGGTGTGGTGGGTTTGAGTTTCCCTTCTTTGAACGTGGCTTTGGCAGAGACGTAATATGCAATGATGAACAATCCATGGAAGAAGCATAAGATCCCTCCGATGGACAGAACCCGACGGTGTGACAACCCGCACGATTTTCTCGACCTTCTGTTTGACATTGTCCCCGCAATCAGCAGTGAAAATGCCACCGCCAATGTAATCCTGCATAATGTTGATTTTAGACTAATGCTAGGAAGTTAAAACGATTTTTAACCAAACTCGTCTCTAATATTGTTATTACTCTTTACTTTAGTTTTTGGATTTAAAATTAGAAGTGGTTATCCTATGAAAAATCTCTATTAATTAAAAAAATCATTAGTTTAAGTGAAAATGTTGATTTTACAAAAATATTTTTAATTTAACAGAGATTTCGAACAAAATAATTGAAGGTGGACAATTAAGGGGCCGTTTATATCAATTTTAAATCTCAAGAATCCAAGTGAGTTATACTAATTTCAAAAACCATTTTGGATAAAAGGCCAGGAAGTTAATTAATTGTGGATAATTAGTTAATTACCATGATAAGATGAGGGAAGCAACTGCTAATTGCTTATTTGCTGTGGCTTTTTGGTAATCTTCCTTGGACGAGATGCAAATGCAGCCACCAAGCAAGTTGCCTATTACATGTGCAACTGCTAGTATCACAGCAGCTGCCAACCCTAATTTGAAGGCCTGGTAACTTGGGTCCCTGCACTCAAAGATCCACATCTTCAAATGGTGCACCTGTTTTTCTCATGCCAAGAAATTTCCATATATAGATTAGTAACTCAAATAAAGGGCATTGCTTGGCTCGTTACGCATGCCGGAAACATAAATTTATGCATACATGTCAAACAGTAATTTGTTTTACCTTGTTTTGAGCAATCTCAGCTTGAATCCCAAGGATTCCGGCCACGACGTCCATAATCAAGACCGAGAGGCAGACGAGAGGAGTCGCATTTTTAACCATCTTTGCAGGGTTGGTTGTAGGAGGGGATGATGGGTGTGGAGTTTATGGGCAGCTTCTGCCTGCCGGTGGGTTTATGTAGTAGAGGAGGGACGAGGGAGAGGCTGTCTATCTGACAGATTAGGAAGGAAATTAGCTGTGGTTTTTATGAGTAAAAGCTTCTTTTGTCTTGACGGTTTTCACTTTATTCTTCCTCTTTCTTTTCTTTTTTTGGTAAACCTTTATTCTTCCTTCTTTTGCCTGTTGTTATTCTTTGCTTTTTGAATTTTGGATTCCTTTCATGGGGAGCAAGGAAAGCAGAGTATCATCCACGAGAGATTTTTCATTGTGCTAGGAACACAGTCAGGAACTCCACTATAATTAGTTGGAAACTTGTAAAAAAGAATTTTCAATTAATTGTATTGTAACACTTTGTGTATTGGACCGTATTTTCGGCACACTACAAAATTTCTCATCATCCACCTGCGGTTGGGATTGGGAATTAACTTTGATTCTTACGTGTATGACAGCCGAGAAGAATCACATTTCTCTTCAAATTATTTCTTCAATTCCATGAGCCTCTTGGCCCAGGGATCATATGGTCATTTTATAGTTTCTAACGAGCTCAAGTACTCAATATGCAAGTAGAAACAATAATGTTATTTATATCATGTTTTTGTACCACATTTTCATACCACCTTAGGTGACATTTGATGTAGACAGCCATATCATTTGAATTAATCAGATTTTTGAATTTAGTTCATTATTTAATAAACTAATAATTAAGAAAAATTAGTTAAGTAAATGATGATTGTGATATACGAGGAGTTTTTCTCCTTCATGTTCTTGAGTTTTGCAAATTTTTCAAATAATGTGGCTATTTACATCAGATGCCACCTAAGGTGGTATAGAAATGTGGTATAAAAAGATGATATGAATCGCATTACTCAAGTAGAAAATGTAAATTGAACCAATAAACCAAAGTATGGGGGTTAGATCAGTTGGATCGTGCAACTACTTGCTTGCACTTGAGCTCGATCTATCTCTTTGTAGCCTGCTTTGAATTGAGGTCGAATCTCCAAAGAGAGCAGTGTCTTGTCTTTGATCCTCTCTTTCGTAGATTAGAGTTGCTTCGTGACTTTTTGTATCCGAGTTCAATCCCCTTTTTTTTCGTCTATTAGAACTGCTAAAGCAATAGCTTCGCTTTTTTGCACCCAAATTCAATTTATTCCTCATCGATAAAAGTAGTTTAAGATATCATTTTGCTAAAATCAAAGTAAAAATTCATGTATATTGGATCCTAATTGGGAGAGATTTTTGTGCATAACAGTCTAATCCTAATTGGGAGAGATTCTTGCGCATAACATTCTTGACTTCTTAAGCAATGCAATATTGTAACACACTCATGTTATACCACTTGTATTTGGTCACGCACTGATGTATAAGATGATCTAGTTGGGAGGGTTTGTTTGCTCATTATCCTTAAACAATATGATGATCACCACCTTATTACTTATAGTTAAATGAGTTATATTTTATCTATCAATATGCATAAATATCAAAATTTAAACACTTATAACGACGATTAATAAAATGATGAACAAAAGTATTTTCTCAAGTTGGATTGTACATAGAGGTGACAATTTGCACCCAGCCCGTAAACCCGAATCAGCCCACCCATTAAACCGATCCAACCATTTGCCAGCTCTAGGGTTGGACACATGGAGGAGCGGACAAGTGGCAGTTCATTTGAGCTGTCATCTGTCATCTTTCAAAACATTTCTAGAACCAACTAGATCAACTGTCATCTTCTCGAATTAACCAGAGAAAGTTGTAGACAAACCCAATAAGGAATTGCCCTTCCCTTTCCTATTCTCCAATTCTCGCAATCTCTGATTCATCCTGTGAACTTGATTCCTGAGGAGGAAGACGATGGCGGCGTACAGATGGAAGTACTTCGAGGAGAACGAAGACCGTCCCGAAAAACCTCGAAGCTATGGCGTCACAGAAATGAGAGGCCCCCATTACTCCCTCTTGAGCCAAAACGTCCTCCAGGTACTTCCCAAAATTTCATCTTTCTTCTCCCTTGGATTCATTTCATCATCATTTTT
Organism: Pyrus communis; assembly: GCF_041283825.1. Classification (NCBI taxonomy): domain Eukaryota; kingdom Viridiplantae; phylum Streptophyta; class Magnoliopsida; order Rosales; family Rosaceae; genus Pyrus; species Pyrus communis. The sequence goes on along the minus strand of NC_142574.1, from coordinate 31,569,698 downwards.
GCTTTTGGGTTTTTCACAAAATGTTGTCCTGCTATGTAAATTTCAAAATTTTGGCTTGCTCCCATTTAAAAATTTTCAAAAATTTTCTTTTCTTTCAAGATTTTAGGACTTGGGTTTTTGAATTTGTGGAAAAGTTGATGTGGGTTTATCATAATTTGTTGAAATTGGTAATTAATGTTTGGAAATGTTACATTTTTACAGGATATTTTTGAGTCCATGGGGCAGTTTGTTGATGGTTTGAAGTTTTCTGGAGGTTCCGACAGCTTAATGCCGAAATCGTTTATCAAAGAAGTGACTGATGTTGCTCACCAGCATGATGTATATGTCAGCACCGGCGATTGGGCTGAAAATTTGCTTCGAAAAGGTCCATCGGCTTTCAAAGAGTATGTGGAGGTGAGATGTTTGGAAGAATTTCATTATTTCAGTGATATATATATATATATATATATGTATATGTATATTATTGTGTGTATTTGTTTGTATGTTATTAATGGCAATGATTCAGTGTTCTGTTATGATTTCTTTAGGAATGTAAGAGCTTGGGGTTTGACACAATCGAGCTGAATGTGGGATCTCTTGAACTTCCTGAAGAAACTCTTCTGAGATACGTGCGCTTGATTAAGAGCGGTGGTCTGAAAGCAAAGCCACAGTTTGCGGTCAAGTTTAACAAGTCCGACATTCCTGTAGGTGATCGAGCATTTGGAGCCTACGTGGTTCCAAGCCCACGATCATCTGGTATGCCGTGCAATCTTTCCTCAAAAAATAAGTGAATGATATGTTTGCCTCGATAGCTAGATATTGTCCGAGAGCTCTGCAAACAACTTGTATATTTTCTTGTTGGGACATTTAATAGCTCCGAGCTTAAAAAACATATAGAAACTGAATTCCAGAAATTGCCAATCCTTGTCCTTTTGTTCCGTTGTTATGTGAAGGTTAGTTCACATTCGCAAACAAATAGCATACCACAAAGGCCCAAAAAGGAGGAAAAAATTGTGCTTTAACCTTACGTAAAGAAACGTAGAATTTCGGTTTAATGGCATGAATCCAAGTAATTGAATTTGTCTGGTGTATGTAATATCAATATCTGTTTTACTTTGATTACTAGGCTGCATGATACCATGAATAAGAGTTAGCAACTAATGATATTACCACGCGGCACCTCGAGAAAAGTTGTGCAGTCATTTTTTCACGCTGATGATTCTTCCTTCTTGCATTCGTCTTTCTGATTATTGCCTTTTGTTTGTGATGGTAACATTTCCTTGACGTGCGTTGTGATCATATTACACGAAATATAGTGCAGTAGTGGGAGCACCCCTATGGTTACTTGGTTATAACTTATAAACATGACTGTTGTCTTTGTTTTCTTAGAATTTGTTGAAGATGTTGATCTTCTGATTAGAAGGGCTGAGAGATGCTTAGAGGCTGGGGCCGACATGATAATGATCGACGCTGATGATGTCTGTAAACAAGCTGACTCATTGCGGGCAGACATAATTGCGAAGGTTATCGGGCGTCTGGGGGTTGAGAAGACCATGTTCGAAGCTTCAAATCCAAGAACATCAGAGTGGTTCATCAAACAATATGGTCCAAGGGTATACAACGTGCTCTCATATTTTTCTTTCTTCATTTCTTCTTTGTGTATAGTGCATTGCGCATGCTGCTAAATCGTTCTTGTTTGCCTGAATTACTAGGTGAATCTCTTCGTGGACCACTCCCACGTGATGGATCTCGAGTGCCTCCGGGGACGCAACTTAGGTAAAAATCATGCATCTGTGCTGGGTTCCTCTTATTTTCTGTTTTAAAACTTTTTTTAATTACAAAAATGGCGAGAACCAAAAGGTGTGGTAATGTGTGGAAACATCGCCGTTGTCCTGTTGATATCGCATATGTATGTGTTCCTCCGGTGCATGTAACGTTATCGAAGTACCTTAAATTTGGTCATTTTTGCAGTAAATTTATGTTCGGGTTTTTGTGTAATCGTTTTAATTCAGACGATTCAATTCCGAGTACTGTAACCTAAGTTGAAGTTTGAATAATTGACGTCGTCTTTCGGGCGAAAAATTGATGTTGTAGCCTTCTAGGGATCTATATTCTTTACTACATACACAGGCATGTTAGGATATAACTCTTGTAGTGAAGAGATCATCGTGCGGCAGAGAGAAACTTAGGCCATTTCCAACCGAAATGAGCCATCTGGTCCTCGAAGATATTAATATTTTAATGAACAGTATAGGGTCAAATTTGCCTTCATCTCCAACCGAGGACCAAAGGGTCATATGGTTTGTTTTAATCCTGTCACAACAAATCGTCTCCAATCGAAGATTATAGGGTCAAATGTAATTTATTATTTAAATTTAAAAATTACAACAACTTAAGTTTAAAAACAACTTAAAATTTAAAAACTACAAATTAAATTCATAAAAAAAAATTTGGCCCAAAAAAAAAAAAAAAAAAAAGAATCCAATGGTAACTAGCCTTTGTGTTTGAAATTTTGGCTTACCATTCCTGTTGGATATAACCGATAGGAATAATGAAAATTCTAGCCCGACCCGAGGTTGGTTGGCTGCTTTGGGCTAGCTAGTTGGCCCTTTGGCCTTTTTTTGTCCAGTGGGGCCTACGAGCTTTTTGGCTTAGCTCTCGATTAGAGATAATTTTCGGGCTATTTTCAACCTCTTGGCCCTATGAACCCTTTCAGTTGGAGATGGTCTTAGGTGTAAGTGCATCGTCACCTGGGATTGGTGTGATGCGGGGGAGATATGGAAATACAATATGTTATACGCGAGCCTTTTTCTCCTGTGCCTACAGATGATTCTCACGTGATGTAGGCACAAGGAAATATACGGCTTTTGCATTCAAGATGATTAGAATATTTGTATGAATGTTACTTTATAGTTCACATTATTTTTTGTTGTTTAATTAATTCTACACCTATGTTTCTATTAGCAATTGATCAATTACTCACAATGCTTAGGAAAACTAATGAAAATGACTTGAGTTTTAACGATAAGAACAAAATAAAGAGTAAAGTGAATAGTAACATGATTAACTTTTTACTGTAAAAATGTGGTATTTCGTTAAGGTTAACAGTACCGAGAGTTTTTTGTCAAAATTCCATATTTTGAAACCTGACATTTTACACCCTTCAGGTTTGAGGCGGTTTTTAAAACAAGTAATGTGATTCTAATTTTTTCACGTTGACTCCTTAAACATCTAACTCTCAACTAAAGCGACTCTTTTTGTCAACATGACGCAAATACGGTTTATTTAATATGATAAAATAAAATTTTCGTGATTTATTTTAAAAATCTCTCTAAACTTAAAACGGGTAAAATGAAATTATACTTTTATTTTCCTAATAAAAAAATGTGTAATGATATTATTATTTGGCAATAATGCAAGACAGCTCCCCTTGTGGTTAGGTGTGCAATAGTGTGTGGAAAAAGGACCTACTTCCTTCCTACTTGGTGTTGCACGTTTCAGAATGTTAGCTCATTTCAAACAAGTCTCCGTTGTTTACGGACCAAAAAAGTCATGTCGTTTCGTGCATCGTTTCGCTTATTTCGGCATTAGTTGATAATTGTTTTGTTTTTAGATTTAATTTTTTATTTTTGTGCTGGAGATAAAAAATAAAGTATATAAATAAAGACGAGGAAAAGTAGTTGGAGGGAGAATATTATCGACGCAGATAAGGTATTATCGACGTTCCAAAAAGATCACAGATAAGGTTTTCGTCAGTTGAATGACAAATTTTCTAACCATTACCAATGTCAAGTGTAGAATGACTATTTTGAAGTCTCGCGTTTCCATTTTGTTTTGTTATTTGTTTTGGGTCGACAGATATATTATAGCAGGAAAGTTTGTTTTTGGTGTTTTGTCGAAAAGCTCCTTTATTCCTGGGGGGATGATCACAACGGAATGACTGAAATTGCATAGTGAGTTGGTGGCTTCTTAGATCCTCACGTGCTCACCTTCTTCCTCTTCCGATTCGATTGGATGAAACTTCTGCCAACAGAGACTGTGCCTACTCAGTCTATTTAACCAGTAAATCCCCCGTTACACAAAACACCACTCCCATAATTCCCACCGACCTTTTCAGCTGAAAATCTGACAGAGGAAGAGGAAGCCATGGCCACCCAACAACCCATCTCAAAGAAGACGGCTTGCGTCGTCGGCGGAACCGGTTTCGTGGCGTCTCTGCTGGTCAAGCTGCTGCTCCAGAAGGGCTACGCCGTCAGAACCACCGTCAGAGACCCTGGTCAGACTCCCTCTTCTCCATTTTTTCCCAATTTATTTAATTTATCTATTTTTTTTTAACCAGACGATATTCTAGACTACTCTAATAAAACCATGTTCATAACCAAAGAACGAAGACAAAGTACATGTATTGTCAGTATTGATACTTTGGCCTCACTTTCAGTTCTCCTGACAAGGCTGTTTTTGTCGTACTAGGATTATCTTTCTTCCAAATTACCTTTTCTTCAATGGCAGAGCCACTAAAAATGCGATTGTTTGGCCTCACTAACTGTCATTGGGCTAGACTACATACTAATATAATCTTGTGCGTGTTAAGTAGAGGGACTAAATTAAATGAGATTAAAGGGGACATGCAGGGACTAACTCCCTCGCTGTACTAAATATTATTCTTATACTACATAGTCGATGTCAAGTCAAATCAGTTTGTTCATTAAAGCTAGTTCAGTCAGAGATAGTTTAGTGTAACAAACGCGAAGGGACCAGTCTCTCATGCTCTAAGTTCAAATTACCTATGTTTGTGAGATGCCCTCCCATACATGAAATCCTGGCTCCGCCACTGCTCCCCTTCCTTCCTCTCCTCTCTCACTTTCGTGACCCTCAAATAGAAGGGGACCAGAGGGGAAGGGAATTCAAAGGAAAGAGAATCCTACTCCGTTTCCATCACCTTATATAGGACCATTGCACTGAAAAGTTTGTCATTTTTCGCGTCTCTGGTAGAAAAAATTGAAACTTCAAAACGTTGTACTTGGCATGTGATGAGTAAATCCAATATGACCATTAAGCTAGAGGTGTTAGTGACAAGACAAGGTAAAAGTTCATAATATGATTTAATTACTCATCTGAATTTACGGTTGGAATACAAAGAGGCCTTCGTAATTTTGTAGGTTATCAGTAAATTTTGAGAAAACTTATCAGTTAAATTCATGTTTTACTGTGCTGGCATGAATTGGTTTTCAATTTTTGATACATTTGGGTGCAGACAACCATAAGAAGGTCTCCCACCTCACAGCACTACAAGAGTTGGGTGAGCTAGAGATTTTAGCAGGAGATCTAACTGATGAAGGGAGCTTCGATGCCCCAATAGCAGGCTGTGATCTTGTTTTCCATGTTGCAACCCCTGTCAACTTTGCCTCACAGGACCCAGAGGTCCGGATTTTGTGAGAATTTCTTGATGAAATGTTGCATTCTGTATAGTTGAGGACAGTGGTAATACTAACATTGTCAATTAACAGAATGATATGATCAAACCAGCAATCCAAGGGGTACTAAATGTTCTGAAGTCGTGCGTGAAAGCCAAAACAGTTAAGCGCGTTGTTTTGACATCGTCAGCTGCTACAGTTTCGATCAATACACTTGACGGAACAGGTTTGGTCGTGGATGAAAAGGATTGGAGTGATTTGGAGTTCTTGACTACTGTCAAGCCACCCACTTGGGTATGTCACCAAATCCTTTGTCTTTAAATAGGTCTAGTGTCTAGAAATTCGCCAAATGAATTGATCAAACAAGAACGTTTTCTCAAATTTGCAGGGGTACCCTGCCTCCAAGACACTAGCTGAGAAGACAGCTTGGAAATTTGCCGAAGAAAACAACATTGATCTAATCACTGTGATCCCTTCTCTTATGGCCGGTCCTTCTCTCACTCCAGACGTTCCCAGCAGTATCGGCCTTGCCATGGCTTTAATCACAGGTTTGAAACCAGAAGCTAGAACAATGAACTACTTTGCACTATATCTCTGATAGGCATGGTGTTCTGATGGTTTCTTTTAATGTTTTACAGGAGATGATTTCCTCATAAATATGGCCCTGAAAGGTATGCAAATGCTATCAGGTTCGATATCCATTACACATGTGGAGGATGTCTGCCGGGCTCATATATTTTTGGCTGAGAAAGAATCTGCATCTGGTCGGTACATTTGCTGTGCTGCCAACACTGGCGTTCCTGAGCTTGCTAAGTTCCTCAACAAAAGATACCCCCAGTACAAAGTCCCCACTGAGTAAGCCCGTAATCCTAGTATTCGAAAACCTAGATTTATAAATTCCTGTTTTTGATGATGAGTAGTATGTTTAGATTTATGTACACCAAGTGTTTTTTCGTTCTATAGTTTTAAGTTCTAGTACTTCGACATTGCATTCGCTTTTTATAGTCACCCTCAAATGTTTCTACCAAGAAAATTCTGACTAAGGTTTGGAACTTAAAGTTGGCAAGTTGCATTGATTGTCGAAGTAAAATTCAAAGGGTTTAGAACTCCAGCTCAACTAGCTATTGTACAATTTCGGATGGTTTTTTCATTCTCCATTGTAATTGCAGGTTTGGAGATTTTCCGTCCAAGGCCAAACTGATCATCTCTTCAGAGAAGCTTATCAAGGAGGGGTTTGATTTTAAGTATGGCATCGAAGAAATATATGACCAAACTGTGGAGTACTTCAAGGCAAAGGGGCTGCTGCAGAACTAGAAAAACCAAGTCTCACTAGCTTGTGATCCTCCTGTTATATGGATCACAAAATGTGTGTAATCGATCAGCGTGTATCGAGCTAGCTATCTCTCGTCTGGCTTACCGTAAATTTTCTTGTCAAAAAGCATCGTAATTTGCTGAGTTAGGCAAATGGTAATAAAATCGAGCAGCGACGAAAAAGCAACAGAGGCGTGTTGCTTTCTGATGAGAATTATATGCCTGCTTTTTTGTTGAACCACAGGAATGGCTGTGTTCTGTGTGAAGGCATATTCATAGTCCCAACATGTAGGATGCCGTTTCTACATGATAAGTCCTTTCAGGAAAATGGCTGATCGTTTAAGCACAATTAACGAATCAAAACCGAAAAGTTTACAATTAAAAGATGAATAAGCACGAACAAGTTTATTGTACAAGTACAAGACTCTGAGCTTTTAAGTTTGGTGACCACTTTGTCCGCCTTCAGCGTTCCATCAAAGCATCTTTGTTCTCCAGCAGATCGATTTCAATGAAAGTTTCTGCAGGAGTTGAGCAGTACGTGTAGTTCCTCGTGTGATGCCTCATCTTCAAAATCCACGATAAGGTCTGTACAATGTCCCTCATTGACGGCCGGTTTCTTGACACACTACTCGCACATTTGTAAGCGAAATCAGCTACATTCGCCGGCTGTCCTATGTTGAACCTTCCGTCGAGGTGAGAATCCACAATCACTTGCCACGGGAGTCTATCCTCTGTGTCGATGGCAGCCTAGAAATCGGCATGAAAAGTTATACAATGTTAAATCTTTCAGCATTACTTTTAGTTTTTGGAAAGGAGGGACAATGCTTACAAGTTCCACATATTCCATGAGACCCAGCTGCGGATTCCTGTATGTAATGAGTTCAAGGAGCAACACTCCAAAACTATAAACATCGCATATCTTCGTATACGTCTTCGTCAACATGTACTCAGGATCGACGTATCCAACCGTCCCCCTCATATTTGACGAACGAGTTTTATTCTGTTCTTGTCTCGACAGGCCAAAATCAGCAACCTATGTAATAGTTAAAGAGTAACTAACCTCAATGACACACTGCCAAAAACACGAGAAAATGCAGAAACAAAAACGTTGCGCGCGATTTACGTACCCTAGATCTCATCGATTGATCGAGCAGTATGTTCGAAGACTTGATGTCGCGATGCACAACGGGAGGAACGGCCTGTGATAAGAAGGAGAATGGAGATTAATAAGTAGGAAGTTGTGTTAACCTGGAAACTGATATGAAAAGTATACCCCAAAATGCAGGTAATCCAATCCCCTTGCAATGTCAAGAGCTATGTCAACTCTCAAATCCCAGCACAATGGCTTCTGACTCTCCTCTACATTTCCAAACAGATAAATCTTAAATATAAGTTCCTCGGTGATGAACAAAACGAGAAGTATTATCGAGAATTATCAACAAATAGAACTTGTTACAAACTTTTAACTAAAATTAAAAATTGAAGGTGAAGGATACTAAACCAATGATAAAATGAGCACTAAACTGTGCATATTGTTTATTTGAAGTTTGTAACCAGTTTTGTCCATGTATTATTTCCTGAAACTATTCAAGAGGCTCTAAACAATAAAAGATGTGTCTATTCGTGCTAGGAAATCAAATAAACCGGTGCGTTACGGACGGAAAGTCTAGGGTAGTGAGATTTGTTACCATGCAAATGAGAAAAGAGACTGCCGTTGCTCATGTACTTATAAAGAAGCATATATTGTCCAACTTCTACAATATATCCCACCAAATTGACAAGGTTCTTGTGGAATAATCTTCCGAGCAACAGAACCTGAACACACAGATATGTACGTGTGCATAAATCAAAATTTTACAAAGTAACCGGTGTATAAGATGCATTGATGTATTAGACATCTGAATTTATATAATTAATTTTTAACACTTATAATATAATCATTTAAACACCGATGCATCTCACTCCAGTGTACCGTAGAAATATCCCATTGTATTATGAATGTAGGGATTTACCTCAGCCAAAAACTTGTTCTGGCCTTGGGTGGAATTTGAAGCAAGAACTTTGACGGCAAAGGCGTCACCAGTGCTCATTTGGGACTTGTAAACGGGCTCAAAAGCTCCTTGCTCAATCATTGTTGTGAAATTATAAGTTGCTTTCTATATGTCTCTGTCAAAATCTAGAAAGAAAGAAAAAAGCCGGCAAGCTAATTATTCACTATTTCTTCCTTTTTTGGGGGTCAAAAAGCAAAGATTTCATTGAAAAACAGTGGATCAATACCAACGATGACACGCTCCGATCCCGTTATTCTCCGAATATCAGGATAGGCACGTGCTGACCAACACTCGAGAGTGACGAAAGCCATTTATTGAGTGCAAATGTTGAAAATAAGGGATAGATAAGACTTATAAATATAATATAAAAGAATAATGAATATGCAATTAAGGAACGTGTTCAGAGCATACAACTAACTAGAACACTAAAAGAAATAATATAAAATTGAATGAAACAAAGGATGGATCCTACACCGAAAGGACTCGAAGATGCTGATGCGGAAATGCCTGGATGTCGAGATTGTATGCTTCGATTCTAAGTCCTAAAAGGGGCGCAAAACAAACATGAGTGGACCAAGTTGATATATATATATATATATATATATATATAATAAAACAGTTATCAACGTACTAACCCCTAGGTTTTATGAGAACACATTTATTATGATAAACATAGGTTTTAAAAAACCTAGCATGCTGTGCAATGTCTCAAATCATAACTTGTATATATAATAATCGTTTTATGAGAACACATTTATTATGATAAACATAGGTTTTAAAAAACCTAGCATGCTGTGCAATGTCTCAAATCATAACTTGTATATATAATAATCACTAGTGAATGTCCGATAACCCCAGGCCCCATGCCGGCTCCCCGTCTCTAAGCAGACAATTAGAGGAAAATACACTCTAGGCCCCATGCCGGCTCCCTATCCCTGTGCTAATAGCCAAGAGGAAACACACTCTAGGCCCTATGCCAACACCAAACCGTCACTCGGGACGGACCAGAATCTATCTCTATGTCCCGTAGCGAAATAAGGACCATTAGGTAAGTACAAAACCATTGAACATACATATATTGAAAAGCAACTTCATAGTATAAAGTCATCCATATTCTATACTATAAAGAGGTGTTATAAACATGTTCTAAATATCATATCGTCATCCATCAGATATTCTATAAGAACACGGGTTATAGGAAAAATAGTAATAATTCAAAGTAGCTTCAGCAAGCATGTTATCTCACAAAACGTTTCATAAAACATAATCTTCAAATCATGCTTTTCATGTATGCATTTCTACTATCAAAACATGCATTTTTAGAAGGGTTCCACTCACAGTATTTAGCTGCCGAAGAGCCACGCAACTAGCGAAGACGGAAACGCCACAATTAATTGCCCTTAAGCACATAAAGGGTACATTTAGTCAAACTCTACTTAAACGATTTAATTTGGGAAAACGGACATCGGAAACGGGTTCAGGACGTCGAAAGTAGCCTAGGAGGGGTCTCGCATGAAAACCCAAAAAGTCAACGGTCAAAGTCAACACTTACCGTTGACCGAGTCAAAGTCAACATATTTGAATCAAGGGTATTGGGTTGGACCGGGTTGGGTCAAAGGGTTTGGACTTGGGTTTGGGTTCTAATGGGTTTGGGTTTTAAAAGGGATTGGGCTTGGGTCACAAAAGCCCAAGGTTTTGGTTTAAAAGGGACTTGGGTTCTGATGGGTTTTGAAACTGGGCTGGGCCTAAGGCTTGGGTTCGACCCTAAAGGCTTGGCCCAAGGGCTTGGGTAAAATGGTTGGGTAACAGGCCTAAAGGCCTGGGTTGAGGGTGGTTTTCAGGCCACCCTTTGGCCGATTTCTGGGTTGATTTTCCAAGGCTCATAACTTAATCGTTACTCAATGAAATCGAGTGAAACAAAATGAAAGTTGTAGTACTCAGTGAGACAAAGAGATTGATACCTTGCACGCCGGCCAACTTGTTGTGGTTTGGCCGGAAATTGCCTCGAAAGGGGTGGTGTTCGCCGGAAAATTTAGAAAAGCTACTCCGAGCTATTTCTGCGATTCAAACATATACACAACTTAAAAAAATCTTTGATCTAACCCTAAAACACACCCCAAGGGTTTTTAGAAGCTTACTAATGTCAGAAAAATACGAAACACGATGGAGAAGATGATGAACAATATTGGCCGAAAGGAAGAGAAGGCTTTGTGGTGTTCTTTCTTTGAATCCTAGTTTGCAAGGGTGATGGTGTTTTGTTGTTGTTATGGTGATTGATGATAAGGGAGATGAGGATGTGCAGGGAGGGAGAACACATGTGAGAGGGAGAGAAAAGAGAGAGAAAGAGACTTCAACGATTTGAGGATCCTGACGAGGGAGTCTCGAGGGTGATGGTGTCACGCCCTAATCCCGACATACGTCCAGAATTGACACGTGACATCACCAAAAAAATCCGTATCTATCATATCCCACCTCCGGGATATGGGCCGGGATATGGGCAAGCACAACTCAAAAATCGAATCGCATAGTTATTTTTCGTATGTTTTATGGCTGCATCTAACCTCCCCGTTAGACTGCCTACGTACCCTAAACAGGGATCAAGCCATTCGTAGTTCGTCATGCACAATAATTGACATATAACACAGTCCGATTAAGTCGAAAGGTATAACATTTCTCAATCAATCAATAGAACTTGACAAGCATGAAAATACTAGACTCAGGGTTACATAACAAACCTATCTGAAAAACATGATTTCCCCTCCAACTATATATAAATCATTATGTCGCAACATGATACCGCAATTCTCAACATATATCACTTCAAAGAACCAACGAAGCACAATACCATTCTCTAGCCACATTTATCAACAAGTCTAATCATAACAATAACCATGATATCCAACATAACAATCCCACATGACGACTAACCTTTCCACTTCATCCATCACGTAATTCATCACGTTTTCCACCTAAAATTGCATTTCATAGTGTGTAACATAGTTAAGAATTAACAAAGTACACATAATTCTCTAGAAATATTAATCAACTAAAATACTCATGATAACCCCACTCATATCCAACGTCATTCCATAATCACATCAATAAAAAATGTCAACCATCACATCATCAATAACACATACAACAAGTCGAAACGCAAGGCTAGAGCAACACAATTCAGTTGAAGACTACATCTTTGAAAAAGGGGATTTTGGACCACCCAATGGACCAAGGCTCCAAAGGGGATTCCGGACCATCACTCAACGGAATCCAAACAGAACTCAGTTCCAGACCACCCAACTGAATTGAACGGAAGTCCAAGAAGCATAACAACGGCTTGAAGGAACAAGACATGATTCAAGTTACCCAATTCACGAAACTCAACGAAACGAAGCAATATTGAGCACAAATCCACATCACAATGGGTTATCAGTCATTTACTAGACCTCACATCTCCCAAGCAATTCAATATGCATTTCAATCACATGTCACAACCATTTCCAATACACAAGTCAAATCACATTTCACTTCATCATACCAATCACTATACTTCCAACATTAGATCTCAATACATAGCTTGTAACATATCAAGGAATCACAAGGCACAATGTTAATATTTAATTATGTTAATCAATCAATGAGATAACATATCATTTCACAAATTTAATTAATGAACTCTACATAATTCCCAACTTGGGTTATGAATAATAACATGGCGATTCTAATTTATTTTCACAGTATCTATTGTGGGTAATTCCCATCTACTCGAATTTAGGATTCTAAGATCACCTTATGGAATGAACAAGAGAAAGGATTCCGGACCACTCAACGGAATCCAACAACATTGGGTTCCGGACCACTCAACGGAACCAAAATATCAAGCGGTTTCTCATAATCTACCCAAACCTGTCATATGTAAAGTCAATGCCAATATTATGGGATTGGTGCACTGGCAAATCAGGCACCCAGATAAGCTGAGAGGCTCGGGTGAGGGACAATAAAATAAGCATGTGATATAATAAAACTAGCCATCAATCATAATTTATAAACCTTGAATATAAATCTTTCATAAGAAATCAATACCCTACTTTTGAAAACTTCGAGGGAGTCACCCAGACATCCAAAAGTTCATTTCAAACAACCATAACATCTCACACCCATATTCACATACACACAATGAAAGTAGAATTAGGGCGACACTGTTCATCCAAAGCCTACACCTTTGCAACCATCTCAACTAAACTCAATGAACTAATGTGGATACAATCCCGGACCATCACTCAACGGGATCGCGGAGTAAGAGGGATTCCGGACCATCACTCAACGGAACCCAAACCAAGATACGATTCCTGACCATCACTCATCGGAATCGCAGAGTGGAGTAGGAAGGATTCCGGACCATCACTCAACGGAATCCAAACCAGGATACGATTCCGGACTATCACTCAACGGAATCGCAGAGTTCATTGCATAACCACCAATCAATGAAACAACACATGAATCAAGTTGCTCAAAAGCAAATCGACTTCGATTCTTGAATAATCCACATCACTTCTACTTCTATTGTAACAAAGGATTCCCTTTTTATGTGGAAAAGGCTCTTATCAATAATTATGATTTTACGTATGGACAAATCCTCAATATCTTGTTCATTCGCAACAAAATATTTTCCTTGTGCGGCGGTAAAAAAAAAAAAAAAAAAAAAAAAAAGCTTTTTTGGAGAGACTATTATTTCACCAATCGAGTTACAGGTGTCTAACATATTCATACCTAACGATTTTCCACAAAATGGTGACGAAAGGGATAACTTGTACAAATCTTTACATTTTCCAATTCGATTTGATCCATTCGTTTGTAGAGCTATTTACTCGATCGCATACATTTTTGGAACACTTCTAATAGAGGGACATATAGTCAATTTTGAAAGAACTTATTGTTAACCTCTTTCAGATATGAATCTGTCTGATTCATAAGGAAAAAACTTGCATCAGTATCTTAATTTTAATTCAAACATGGGTTTGATTCACACTCCATGTTCTGAGAAATATTTACCATCCAAAAAGAGGAAAAAACGGGATCTTTGTCTAAAGAAATGTCTTGAGAAAGGGTGGATGTATAGAACCTTTCAATGAGATAGTGCTTTTTCAACTCTCTCAAAATGGAATATATTCCAAACATATATGCCATGGTTCCTTACTTCAATAGGATACAAATATCTAAATTTGATATTTTTAGATACTTTTTCAGACCTATTGCCAATACTTAGTAGCAGCCAAAATTTGTATCCATTTTTCATGATATTATGCATGGATCAGATATATCATGGTGAATTCTTCAGAAAAATTGTGTCTTCCACAATGGAATCTGATAAGTGATATTTCGAGTTAGTGTTTACATAATCTTCTTCTGTCCGAAGAAATGATTCATCGAAATAATGAGTCACCATTGATATCGACACATCTGAGATCGCCAAATGTTCGAGAGTTCCTTTATTCAATCTTTTTCCTTCTTCTTGTTGTTGCATATCTCATTCATACACATCTTCTCTTTGTTTCTCGAGCCTAAGACGGAGTTCGAAATGGTCAAATCTTTGATGATTCCATCATACATGATTGAGTTGCGAAAACTTCTAGATAGGTATATTTGAATTGAATTCTTTATGGTTAAAGAATCTCTTTCTAGTTGCTTGGGAACAATTAGGAGATTCTCTAGAAGAAATACGGGCTTCTGGCGGCAACATGTTATAGGGTGGTGGTCTCGTTTATGGGGTCAAATCAATACGTTGTAAGAAGAAATATTTGAATATCAATCTCATCGATATCATCGATTTCATAAGTATCATACCAAATCCCATCAATCAAATCGCTTTTTTGAGAAATACAAGACATCTAAGTCATACAAGAGATCCAATGAAATTGATGCTAAGTTATAGATTGTGATCATTCCCTTTCTTCTCAAACTCGTACCCGAGGAATAATGTGTCATCGAATCCTCTGGTTTCTAATTGCATTACATTAGATAGTTTATGCAATCAATGGTACTAAGGATATGTCACAAATCAATAATAATGATAATGTTCAACTTTAGAAGAGACAGAACACGGGATGATATATTACGTGTCATTATATAAATGGTGGATATGTGTGTTAAAAAGTTAATAACTTAAAAAATAAAATTTCCCACCATTTACACAAAAACACATGGTGTACTATCCATATTTCCGTCACAATGAAAATTTTCTTCCACTTTAGTCCTTTAGAGTGTACACTTTTGTTTATCAATGGTGTCTATATCAAGGGCCAGATAATAATTCTATAGT
This sequence comes from Pyrus communis, assembly GCF_041283825.1. Lineage (NCBI taxonomy): Eukaryota > Viridiplantae > Streptophyta > Magnoliopsida > Rosales > Rosaceae > Pyrus > Pyrus communis. Next base: position 31,554,627 of record NC_142574.1, on the reverse strand, counting down.
AATAAGATGGTCAAACAAAATACATTAATTGTCGAAAAATTAAAATGAAACACGTAACATAATTAGAGTCTACATCTAAAAAGGAACTTAATTGAGGGATCAACGTGAAACTTGCCTACAAATTGAGGAATTCGGATCCTCTTTGCAAGGATCCCAGGGATCTGTTCATCGTATATTATGTGATCAATTTTCGTCAGGTACTGTTTATGTTCAATTTTAAATAACAAAATTCAAAATAATTTCTGACTGCACAATGTACGATGAATGGACACGATTCACGAATTCCCGAAATCCTCACAAAGAGGATCCGAAGAGGATCCTCATTCCAAATTCAGACCCCCACTACTTTAGGGGGGGTGTATTCAATTGAGAATTTGAGAGATTTCAATGAATTCATAAATCCATGGATTTTTTTGGAGTCTAATTGATTTGAAGAGATTTCATGTAAAATTTTGATTCAATTTCCTAGAAATTTCATGAGGAGAGGTGAGATTTGTAGATGCTTAAAATGCACTACAAAATCTCTCAGATTCCCTCTACTTCCTCAATTTTTTCGAATTCTTTAAAATCAAATTCTAAATGAATATACCTGGAATGTTATAAACTTATTTAAAATTCTAATTGAATACACATGGATTTCTAAGGATTTTAATAAATTATCTTAAAATCCTAATTTTCAACACATTGAATTTTAGAGAATTACTTAAAATCCTAATTGAATACCCCTAAATTCATTAAAAGAATTAAAATCCCTCAAAATCCTAATTGCTATCCACACATGCTTTGCACTTCTCACATAAACTTCTTGGTTTCCGGCCATCAAATCGAATAAATTGAACAAAATCAATGATAAAAAAAATTAATAATGGGTTGTCAAACGTAAAATTGAGTGTGTAAATAGTATTGTCTCCTTAATTAACCACACAGACAAAAACTCAAAATACATACAAAATATACCTATATACGTAGGTAAATACATACATACTTACATATCTAAAATAATACTTGGGAATACCACAAACGGACACGACGCTCTTCCGACGGAGTGTTGGTCCACTCCGAATTTCTGGGGGAGTCCTGCCCCAAGTTCGAGAGCTCGGAGACGGTGGTGGTGGTGTTTCAGGAGCGAACGCCACCGTTACTCACTCCTTTGCCTGCCGCCGTCTCTTTCAGAGCCGAAATGGACCTCTGCGATTGTATCCGCCTACACCTTCTCCGTCGGTTTCTGTTGTAGCACAGTGCCATCGTTCCCACCAACAATCCCAATGCGAACCCCGTCACAATGCCGATCACCAAATCCCACGTGATCGACTTCGACTCCATTGTTTGATCAAACTGACCCGCAAAACGACGGCGTGTAGGTGGGTGAGTGAGTGGCTATAGTACGAAGACGAAAATTTACCAACTTTTGGCTCTCTTTTTTTACTGTCATTTTAAAGAGGAAGAATATGGGTGGGTGACACATACAAGGTTAAACCCAAAAGAGGCAAGCTTGGTGTGTAATTGTGAGGAGTAATGATTAGGTAGACCAACCTAATCATCAACGTCCACGTTATAAATTTACAAAATTTAGTTTACATAGGTGGTATCTCTCGCATTATCCAATTGTGAACGGCTCTCTAGCTAATATATTGAAAATCAATTTAAATTAGTATCTAATAATACTATTTGTATCTGTTGATCCTAAAAACTACCAAGCTTATGTGGCGTGCAGACCGAGTAACTAATGAGCTAACTACGTCCTTCAGTTGATGCAGGGCGTGCCAACTCGTCAGCTGAGTTCAGCTGAGGAGTAAAATTTGTTGATGTTGCGTTGAGCGCATTGTTAACTTCTTGATCTTGCGACTGCGGTCAAGAAAGGAACATGCCTTGGCCTTCGGGTTCTCGAGTCTGAAGACAAGGGTGCTAGTTCTGCGAAGTTCATGGATCATCGGCGCTGGGTTCGGTCACGGTGATTATATTCATAAGAGTATAAGCACGCCGAACCGATACCAAGCTATACGGACACAAATACTCCAAAGAGATGTATGTCTTGATGGTGAATGTGGTTCGGCCGTCAGAATGCCGAACTCTAAAGAATATCCAATCATAAACAACTTGGCGTTCAATGTGCCGAGCCCAATGACTCTGTAACACCTCACTTCGCCGAGAAGGCTAATGAGATGACCTTCTGCCAACAAGGACTCAAAAATGTTTCTTGGCCGAGACTTGGATAGGTAACCAGTCGGCCTTGACGCAGTGCTGTTTATTCAAACTGAAGGTACTCTGCGGTCAGCTGATTCTACGGCAACAGTGTTGTTTATCCAAACTGAAGATGATCGCCGGTTGCCTTCACAATGCTGTTTATCCAAACTGAATATGTGTTGGTGAAAAAGAAAATAAAAAAAAAATCTCAAGATGTTTGATAGGTTTGCGCAGGGCAATTTGTGTGTTGAATTGGAGGGGCCTAAATGTTGTCTGCGACTTTGTATTTATAGTAGCTATCTTTTGCTTGGCACGGCTTGATAGCTTTGTAGAGTCCAATTGTCGCTATAACTTTGTAGAACATCACTTGACTCAAACTTGTGTCCCATCACCTTAGCCGTCCAATATCTCTAAGATATGATAAAAGTTATTTCTTAATTTTCCTTGAAAATATTAAATATATCTTCCTACATGCGTGGTCTGATGTCACATCCTGGCCCGGGCGGCACCACTTCCCGGGCCCGCTCCACCACCGTAGCACGATATTGTCCGCTTTGGGCCCCGACCACGCCCTCACGGTTTTGTTTTTGGGAACTCACGAGCAACTTCCCAGTGGGTCACCCATCATGGGATTGCTCTAGCCCTCTTCTCGCTTAACTTCGGAGTTCCTACGGAACCCGAAGCCAATGAGCTCCCAAAAGGCCTCGTGCTAGGTAGGGATGGGAATATACATATAAGGATCACTCCCCTGGGCGATGTGGGATGTCACATCTAACCAAATGAATGCATCCTATTCCAACTAAAACTTCTCTTTCTCCATTATATTGGTCCAAGTGCAACCATGCATGCATGATAATTAAAAATACCATGGTTGATAGTTTTGCATTATTCGCAAAATCACCCTGATCCCATCACGTCACCTTATTTTGACTAATCCAAAAGACATATCTACATGCTGATCATCCAATATTAATTGCATCCTTGTGGTATTGTTCGACGTGGTTCTGCATGCAAGATAGGACTCTAATGTTGCACGACATTTCATATCACCTCTTCTGCATGGAGTTTTACACATATCACAACTCTGTACACTTTAATGATATTTTCAAAATAATTACTATGATAAAAAAAATAGTAATGTTAAGAAAAATCTCTAATCATCCGACGATTGGAAGCTATGCTCACGCAACGGCCTTGATTGCATGGGCCGATGATGTAAACAGTATCACATTTACTAATCACATTACTAAAACTTTTCAGTTTGATAATCACACTATTACGTAGTGTATTAGCTATACTATTTAATGAAAATGCAAGTATTTCTTGAAAACGGACCTAAAGTGCTTTATGCTAAAGTACTTTTAACTTTTCGGCCAAACAAGAAGCAACTCAAGTACTATGTTGTTATTGGTGCGTAGTTTGTGTCTTTGCTAAAAGTATACTTTGTCTTTGCGAAAAAGAGAAAGGTGGGTTTTTTTTCTTCCAGATTTTTCGAAGAAAAGCAACAAAACAAAGGAAGGGGAGGAGAAGATAATAAGCGGCTGGCAATCTGATGAGAAAAAGGAGACGCAGGGAAAAAAATGGGACAATAGATAAATTTAATGGTGTATATTATTTAGCCACTGGATAATGATGAGTGGCAAGTGAAGCCTCACATAAGTTTTTCTCCTAGGCAAGAGCCTAGGCAGATTAAGCGGATTTAAGTTAATTTATTAAATATCATATAAATAAGTGTCATTTGCATTTAAAAATAAATCATTGTATTGGGTTACCTAAATTGCAAAATAAAATGACATTTAAGTTATAAAGGATTAAAATATATTGAAAACATGAGGAACAATCATATAATAAGTGTTCATTCGAGTATTCAACAAGTCTCTTTCATTTTTATTAAAAAATAAAATGTAAAATGAAAGTTATTTATTTCATGTATAAGTGAGAGTTGCGACATAGGCGGGGCTCTAGGCGGGGAAATTTACAATAAGGGGAGGGGTGGGTTTAGTCTCAAAATAGTCTAGTAATAATGTGCTTCAAATTCGCTTTTGCGCAAGAATAGAACCTAAGACCTCTCATTTACAAGTGAAAAAGAATAACAATAAACCGTATTACTGAGTGGTACTAGGCAGAAATTTTTAGAATAGTGCCTACACCTTCTTAGTAGGATTCTGTGGCAAGATACATTTTTTAATGTAATGGGATACGGTGGGGCATGCCAAATGTCATATACAATTTGAGAGGCACTTAAAAAAACACTTCTCTTTAAGTACAGTAACAAATGATGTACTGTAGGCGTTCTAGTCTCATTAATTTTTTTTTGAGGCAGAGTGCCACCATGACCATCTCCACCACCAGCAATGCCGATCACCAAATCCACGCGGTCAACTTCGACTGTCTGTTTGATTAAACTGACTGCAAGATTGACAGATAAAAATGACCCAACACGAAAGGATTACTCGACTCCTATGTTGTTCGTACATGGTTTGTGTTTTTGCTAAAAAGAGGAAGAAAGGACTGAATATCAATAAATCTTGTTTATGGGGATGTGAATTGTATTTTTGAACTTGGAAAAATGTAGAAATATATCTATTAACACAGAGAAGCTGTGAACAACGAAGGATACCAGAAACGAAGAAGAAGATGAGGAGAGATAGAGAGGAAGAAAGAGAGAATGTATTAATACTTTCAGAAATTCTTACAATGCTTTCTTACTTCAAATGAGAACCCTATTACTCCTTATATACCCATAAGGACTAATTACAACAGTACCCTTCTACCTGTATTAACTAACCCATCTTCTAGATAATGCCATGTGGCAATTCTGTTATATTGGTTATTACTCCCCCCTCAAACTGAACATGGATCTGCTAGGTGAAGTTTGAAATAGCTAAACACCTAAAACGGGATCTAAAACTGGACCTGAAACAGCAAGAGCAAGGTGTCGGCAGTGCTTTACAAACACAGGACCATGCAGGCCTTTGGTGAATACATCTGCAACCTGTTCTTCAGTAGGTATATATTGGACAAGTAAATCACCCCGTTGGACCTTTTCACGAACAAAATGATAGTCGGTATCAAGATGTTTGATCTTCGAATGAAAGACAGGATTGGAGCTTAGAGCTAAAGCACTCAGATTGTCACAGTAAAGTACTGGAGGCACCAAAATTTGCTGATGCATGTCTTTGAGAAGAGATCGAATCCAAAACAAATCAGCTGCAGAATGTGCTAAAGCTTTGTATTCAGCCTCAGTAGAGCTGCGAGATACTGTGGATTGCTTCTTAGACTACCATGAAATGGGATTATCGCCCAAGTAAATCACAAAACCAGTTATTGAACGTCGGGTATTTATGTCGGCTGCCCAGTCCGAATCAGAATAGGCCAGCAAATTGAAATCCAAGCTCTTTTTGTAATGCAAACCATACTCAAGTGTTCCTTTCAGGTACCGTAAAATGCGTTTGACAAGAGTCATATGAAGATCAGTCGGAGAAGTCATAAACTGACATACCATGTTAACAGCCTGAGCAAGATCTGGCCGAGTAAAGGTCAAATATTGGAGAGCCCCGACCAAACTTCGATAATGACGTGGGTCAGAGAGAAGAGCACCTTCTTGTTCAAGTAATTGGGCATGTGGTTTAGACGGTGTGGATGTAGGTTTACATGTCTCCATTGCTGCCTTCTTGAGGAGATCTTGAGCATATTTCGATTGACTGATAAACAATGAACCATCTTCTTTATACTGAATCTGCAACCCCAAGAAATAAGACAATCTGCCCATGTCTTTGAGATCAAAGACTTCTGCAAGGTCACTGATCACTGCTTGAACTGTTGTAGGGTTGGAACCAGTGAGTATAATATCGTCTACATAGAGCAATAAGATAACAATATCCCCTTTATATACTTTAACAAATAAGCTTGTATCAGATAAGGAAGTTGTGAAACCAAGGGATGGAAGATAACTCGTGAACTTCGAGTTCCAGGCTCTCGGGGCTTGTTTCAAGCCATATAGAGATTTAATGAGTTTACACACATAACTTGGACATGAAGGATCCACAAATCCTTGAGGTTGCTGCATGTAGACCTCTTCCTCGAGATCACCATGCAAAAAAGCATTTTTAATGTCTAGTTGTCGCAGATTCCAACCAAGCTGTGCAGCTAAAACAAGAATTAATCGAACAGTAGTGTGTCGGACCACAGGACTGAAGGTCTCTGAGTAATCCAGCCCGTGTTCTTGAGTGTACCCCTGAGCAACTAACCGAGCCTTATACCTTGATATTGTTCCATCTGGATGTTTCTTTATTTTATACACCCATTTGCTACCTACAATTGTTCTGTGAGATGGAGGTGGAACTAGAACCCATGTACCTTGAGCCTTTAATGCATCATATTCTTCTTGCATAGCATGTTGCCATTCAGACTTACACGATGCTGCCCTAAAAGTTTTAGGTTCTTCAGGTTCGGTGATATCAGCTAGGAATGAAAACACTCCAGGACATGCACTAGTAATCGAACCAGAGCAGGATATATCAGAGCAAGACTCCAGTATTTGTAATGAATTTAACTCAGGGAAAGTTGCCAAATGAGCTGCATAATTCTTTCTTGAAATAACACCTGTTTGTAACCGAGTTTGAATCCGAGGATGAAGTGGTTGGTGTACAGGTAAGATATGTGAATCAGTGCTAGATGAATGCTCAGACAAAGGTAATAATACCTGAAGTTGAGTAGGATCGAGGACAGGAAGCAAAGGAGGTGGAGTTGGTGTATCACTTATTGTAGAGTAGGAACCATGAGATGTTGATGCTAAAGAGTCTTCACAAATGTGATTCTGTGATAGCTGACCGTGCTCAAATTGACCCCTTGTAGACCTCATGGGAATAGGAAATGGTATAACCACAGAGCTAGTTTGATTGACTGTCTCAGCAGATGCCATACCACTGTGAGAAGGCCCCAACCTTGCTGGAAATATTGACTCTTCAAAAATAACATGCCGTGATATAATGCATTTCTTAGACTGTTGATCATAACATATTACTCCCTTATACCCCATTGCATAGCCTAAGAAGATACACATTTTGGACTTAAACTGCAATTTATGATTGTTATACGGCTTGATCCATGGAAACACAGCAGTTCCAAAAATTCTTAAGGACTGTACCTCAGGCACTTTGTTGTATAGTAGCTGATAGGGAGAACTAAAAGACAAGGTTTTACACGGCATTTTATTAATCAGAAAAACTGCATGAGCACAAGCAAAGTACTAAAACTCACTACTTAAACCAGAAGCATTTAACAAAGTGAGAGCAGTGTCCACCACATGTCTGTGTTTCCTCTCAGAAATCCCATTATGTTGAGCTGTGTAAGGACAAGAAATAAACTGTAGAATGCCTTTTGCAGCCAAAAAGGACGTAAACCGCTTGCTAGTGTATTCACCTCCACCATCTGTTTGCAAACCTCTAATTGTTAACCCAAACTGAGTATGAATGAAAGCATAGAACTTGAGAAAAATTGCAAACACATCAGATTTGTTGCATATGGGAAATATCCAAGTAAATCTGGTATATTCATCTACAAAAAATACATAGTATCGAAAACCTTCCACAGATTTTACAGGTGTTGGACCCCAAACATCGGTATGAACTTTCTCAAAAGGAACCCTACAACTGTCATTTCTAACAGGAAAAGGTATCCTAGACATTTTACCCCTAATACAAGAAATACAAGTAGTATAAGTCTCATCTAACTTGTGTAAAACCTTAGATTGCCTTAACATTGCAGCCACAATACCATGTGCAGGGTGTCCCAACCTTTGATGCCAAATATCTGATTTCACCAGTTTCCCCACGTAAGCCACTGGATCTCTTGTAACAAACTTGTGCCCTCTAGAAGCTTTAACCACTGGAATCTGAAATAACTCTTCTGGTTTACTCTTTCCGTGATACACCACCTCCCTTGTCTTCTTGTCCTGCACAAAAAACTCACACTCATCACATATAAACCAACTATTATTATCTGCACACAATTGTTTAACTGAAAGAAGATTTCTGGCAATATTTGGAACATGAAGAACTTTATTGAGAACAAGAGAATGATCAGGAGTATGAATTGCAGAGGAACCGATATGCTTAATTGGTAGACTTGAACCATTACCAATGGTTATATTATCAGACCCTTAATAAGGAGCCACTTGATTTAATGCATTTATATTTGCAGTCATATGGTGTGAAGCACCTGAATCCACAATCCACAAATCCTGAGGAGGAGCCTGAGATGTTTGTTGTGCATTCATGGCAGATAGTGAGGCTGGAGGTGGCTGACCTTGATATGTGTAGTTGGCCTGATGAAAACAGTCAAGCGCAGAATGTCCTCTTTTCCCACATATCTGACACTCCATAATGAAACCAGCTGGTGTATTTCCTGTATTTCTGTGAAAACAGTTCACTGTAGTATGACCTCTTTTATTGCAGATTTGACACTCAACTACAACATTTGTTCTAGCTTCTGTATTGCCGGACCACGACCCAGTAACATTCTGAACTTGTCTTGTCCCTGAAGAGTAAGGACTATTTCCACCATAAAACCCTCGTCCTCTGAAATTATTACTAGTTCTATAGTTGCTGCTATTATTCCTGAATTGACCACCATTTCCAGCCCTGTAACCCCCATTGTAGGTCTGAGATTTGAACCCATGCTGCTGACCAGAATGAGAGTGAGCTACAAAACCATATCCACAAGATTGATCATGATGCCCTGGAGGAAAAGTATTCGAACCAAACATCTGGGACTCCACACCATGTTGATGAGCATTATTAAATGAACCCTGTGATTGCTGAACAATAGTGCCTGCTGTAGTAGCAGGTATATGAGCATGGTGTTGAGAATTTGACGAAGATGCACCACTCGAAGATCTACCTCCATACATGACAGAACCCAAACTAGTATTCTGCCCAGACTGAGAACCCTGAACAAAAAGAGCAGCCATATTCTGAGGCAGCAGATTCATTTCCCCTTCAATCTCCTTTTCAGTTCCAAGTAGTTGAGCACGAAATTCCCTTAAGGTAATGGAAGATTCCCGTGCCAAGATAACTGTGCGAATAACACCATATTCCTTAGGTAAACCTGCCAGCCCAGCAATGATAATATCATTGTCAGAAACTGTCTCCCCTGCAGCCATTAACTGATCTCTGATATTCTTCAAACGCAACAAGTATTTATCAATGTTATCTGCCCCCTTCTGAATCGTATGCAACTCTGTTTTCAAATGGTTAACCCGAGACTTCGAAATAGAAGCATATATTTCAACAAGATTTGACCATGCTTCAAAAGCAGTCCTGCACCCCAAGACATACTCCATTGCCTCATCTGTTAGTGTAGCAAGTAGCAGACTAATAAGAGCCATATCAGTAGACTCCCAATCAAGAAACGCTGTGGTAATCTCCCTTGTAACACCAGCCTCTGAACTCACGGCATACTTTGATGGACAACCAATCGTACCATCAAAATGACCAAACAATTTGTACCCTTTAAGAACCGACTGAAACTGAAAGGCCCATTTGGCAAAATTATCATCTCGAAGTTTTATAGTCAGCATACCCAACAAATTCTCAATCTTGAATGAAGAAGACGCCATTGAAAAGAATTCAATCAACCACAACTCTGAGCAAACCAAAAAATTACCAAACAAGGAACACACAACTGACTTCGAAAAATTCATAAAACAATACCCAAGTAAGGAGAATGACACTCCAAATCACAACCCAAATTGCACACTTCGACTAAAGACACCAAACCAGGAGATTGATACTCCAATATAACACAGCACAGGAGATTGAAACTCCAAGATTCATAGAAAGAATGGCACTTTCTTGTTTTAATCGACAAGTCCCAGAGAATGATACTCCAAGGAACAAACACAGCTCAGGAGATTGAAACTCCAAGATTCATAGAAAGAATGACACTTTCTTCTTTAAAACGACAAGTCCTAGAGAATGATACTCCAAGGAACAAACACATAGAATAACAAGAACAGAAATCAACATATCAAGATTCTACCAAACAACCCCAAATCTTCGCTTTAATCGAATTCCAACAAATTGAATCACAGCCCCAAGAAAGAAACAAATACACCTGATTCGCTGACCAAATCTCCTAAGAACGCCGTTCCAGATAACCACTAAACACCCAATCTTCGAGCACCCAATCTTCAAGATAGCACCCAAACCAGCGGAAGTCTTCACCAGAACCGAAAGTGGCGACGAGCCTAAACCGGCGATGATACCATATTAACACAGAGAAGCTGTGAACAACGAAGGATACCAGAAACGAAGAAGAAGATGAGGAGAGATAGAGAGGAAGAAAGAGAGAATGTATTAATACTTTCAGAAATTCTTACAATGCTTTCTTACTTCAAATGAGAACCCTATTACTCCTTATATACCCATAAGGACTAATTACAACAGTACCCTTCTACCTGTATTAACTAACCCATCTTCTAGATAATGCCATGTGGCAATTCTGTTATATTGGTTATTAATATCCACCACAAAAATTCGATGCTTGCAAGATACTGGGCGGTGATTTTGTTTTATGCCACGTTCGGGAAACTTCCCCAATATGAACAGAAATATTCTCATATTCTCATAAAAATCATAAGTGCTACCATCCCACCACGGCACCAGCAGTCCCAATGCGGACCCCCTCGCAATGCCGATCACAAATCCCATGTGATTGACTTCAACTCCATGTTTGCTCAAATTGACACGCAAGTTTGAAAGGGAAGAATGACCCGCAAAACGGACGTACAGGTAGGCAGCTACAATTAAATATGTTTTTGAGAGGAATGGGATCATTTGCAGAGTTTTTCGAAGAGACGATTGACCGGGAAAAATGCAAAGCCCAGCTTCCCCCAGTGACCAACAAAAAGCCATTCTTCTCTTCTTAACGCACAAGCCAAAAAATTATCCAAGTAAGGGGAGGAGAAGACAATAAGCGGCTGGCAATCTGATAAGAAAAAGGAGATGCGTAGCTGAGGGAAAAAAAATGGGACAATAGACAAATTTAATGGTGTATATTATTTAGTTATTTAAAAGAAAATTCTATTATGAAAACTTTAAATATAAAATCTATGACAAATATTGTACTTAATGCTTACCAAGTGGCATGTCTTTAGTAAATGGTAGTGATATTCAGTATTGTCCAGTAACAAGTGAAGCCTCACATAATTTTTTTTCTTGGGCAGGGCCTAGGCAGGCTAAACGGATTTAAATTAATTTATTATATATCGTATAAATAAGTGTCATTTACATTTAAAAATAAATCATTGTATTGGGTTACCTAAATTGCAAAATAAAATGACATTTAAGTTATAAAGGATTAAAATATATTGAAAACATGAGGAACAATCATATAATGAGTGTTAATTCGAGTATTCAACAAGTCTATTTCATTTTTATTAGAAAATAAAATGCAAAATAAAAGTTATCTATTTCATGTATAAGTGAGAGTTGCAACATGGACGGGGCCATGCATGCGGCTATACCTCCTCAATCAGATTCTGTGGCAAGTGAGATTTTATAATGCGATAAGGATAAAGGGGAGGTATGCCGGATGTCATTATTTAATTGGAAGGACATTTGAAAAAAAAATAAAAAAACTTCTCTCCAATGTACAATGCCATGTGGTGCACCGCTGGCTGGGCGGGAAAATTTACAATAAGGGGAGGGGTGGGCTTTGTCTCAAAATAGTCTAGCAATAAGGTGCTTCAAATCCACCTTTAGTGAGAATAGAATCTAAGACCTCTCACTTACAAGTGAAGAGGAATACTACTAAGATGTACTATTGAGTGGAACTAGACGGGAATTTTTAGAACAGTGTCTACACCTCCTCAGTAGGATTCTGTGGCAAGATACATTTTTTAATGTAATGGGATACGGAGAGGATTCTCCTGATCAAGGATTTTGGACCATTTGATTTTTATCCAAAGGCTACAAACATAGATATTCTTTTAAAGTTATAATAATTATAATCGTTTTCATCCAACGGTCTAAGATTCTTTGTCATAATGATCCTCTTCTTGGGCTCACGGAAGGATCCAAGTCCATGCACTGGCCGCGTTCTAGTCTCACAAAAAAATTTATGAGGCAGAGAGAGTGCCACCGTCTCCACCACCAATCCCAATGCGGACCCCCTCGCAATGCCGATCCCCAAATCCACGCGCTCGACTTCGACTCTCTGTTTGATCAAACTGAGCGCAAGATTGACATGAGAAAATGACCCTACACGAAAGGACCACTCGACTCCTATGTTGTTCGTACATGGTTTGTGTCTTTGCTAAAACGAGGAAGAAAGGACTGAAAATCAGTAAATCTTGTTTATGGGGATGTGGATTGTATTTTTGAACTTGGAAAAATGTAGAAATATATCCACCACAAAAATTCGATGCTTGCAAGATACTGGGCGGTGATTTTGTTTTATGCTATGTTAGGGAAACTTCCCCAATATGAACAGAAATATTCTCATATTCTCATAAAAAATTCATTGATGGAGTCATTTTATTATAAGTAATGCTAATGACACTAAATTTATGTATCAAATTCGGGTACCAAATGATGAAGTGCATGCCACCTCATAAACATTTTATGGTAACTTGTATTCTAATTATTGTTAATTAATTTAAGGAAAAAATATTGATACGTAATTACTAATTAAAGTCTACACCTTCTCAAACGAATTTTGTGGCAAGAGATTGGTTCTACTAAAAAAATATATAAAACTGATTCTGCATGTATTTGAAACTGATTCTGCAAAAATGATTGAGGACGGATTGGACTGATTTTAGAAATAAAAGATACAAACTAATTCTACATGTAGTTTTCGAAAGTGATTCTGCAAAAATAGTCGAAGAGGAGTTAAGCTGATGAGACACATTAATTTCTTTGAAGTTGTGTTGGCTGGGCTACGGTAAATAATATAATTGTTAGGGGTATGACTACTATTTTAAAAAAGGGAATTGTTATTAGTACTCCAAAAATCTCATTCTACACTCCAAACTTTATATATTAGGAAAGCAAAATACACTTGTGAAGAGTGTAGAATGAGATTTTTGGAGTGCTGTTGACCCTAAAAATTACAAAGCTTATGTGGCGCGGAGGTCGAGTAACTAATGAGCTAATTACGTCCTTTGGTTGATGCGGGGCGTGCCAACTCGTTGGCCAAGCCTGGCTGAGGAGTACAATTTGTTGATGTTGCATTGAGTGCGTTGCTGACTTCTTGATCTTGCGATTGCAGAAGAGGAAGGAACAAATCTCAGCTTTTGGATTCTCGAGCCCGAAGACAAGGCTGCTAATTTTGCGAAGATCACGAATCGTAGGCACCGGATTTGGTTATAGTGATTATATTCGTGAGAGTATAAGCACGCCGAATCGACACCAAATTATACGGACACAAGTACTCAAAGGTGATGTATGTCTTGATGGTAAATGTGGTTCGGCCGTTAGAATGCCGAACTCTGAAACTCACTTGTGAGTATTTAATCATAAAATCACTCGACATTCAATGCGCCGAATGTCGTAACTCGTAACACCTTACTTCGCCGAGAAGGCTAATAAGATGACCTCTGCCAATAAGGATTCGGAAACCCTTCTCGACCGAGACTTGGATAGGTAACCAGTCGGCCTCGACGCAGTATTGTTTATCCAAACTGAAGGTGCTCCTCGGTTGGCTGATTCTACGACAACAGTGTTGTTTATCCAAACTGAAGATGCTCGCCGGTTGCCTTCACAGTGCTGTTTACCCAAACTGAAGACGTGTTGGCGAAAAAAGAAAATAAAATTTCTCAAGATGTTTGAGAGGTTTGCGCAGGGCAATTATGTGTTGAATTGGAGGGACTTTGAATGTTGTCCGCGACTTTGTATTTATAAGAACGAACTGCCTCACCCTCAAGTTGTTGCCGCATTACACCATTCTTGGAATATTACTCCAGGTAGAATAATCATCACTTAATCTTGCTGATTATCCTATTCCTGCAATTGCATTAGGATAATTGTCCCTCATCACTCATCGGCCAACTAGGAGTCATCACATGCATCATGATAAAATATAAATTGCATGGAACCATAGATAGTCATTATCATCACCTCCACACGTTAGCCAAAGATAGAATCCTAATATAACTCTTGACTTGCTGCATGCAAAATTAAAAACCGCCACCTCATCCTCCATTGTTAATGATAATCCACGTGCATAGCAAGCCTGTAGGTCTTTTGGCAATCCCAAAAGCCATTCTGACCACTTCACCATTTCAATTTCATCTTTATCCCATGCATTAATTGCATGAAATTAATCCAGTAGTAGATGCACTGCCGTATGTCGAATGTCTCCAATTAATTTCAATTGTAGGTTAGAGATATTATTTGCATCATATTTATCTGGAACAAGAGAAAAACCAAGATAATTCACTATTAAAAAATAATCATTATGATTAAAAATCATAATATTATCTCTTAACAATAAAATTATCTTAATTTCTTCTTATGACAGTGTGAAGTTATGGTCATTCAACAACCTTGATTGCACGGGCCGATGGTGTAAATTTGGGTCCAAACAAGTGCCAATAACAGTTCCCTTAAAAAAATTGTTTTCTTGTTTTTGGGCTAGGCTTTAGGTGTTTTTGTTTTTCCTTAAAATGTTTAAAAACTAGGCACTTAGGGCTAGTTTGGTATTGTTGTACTTTTTAAAAATTGTCAAAGACAATAATGTATGACAAAAATTGTAATTTTGTAGAACATGTGGGGGTATACTTGCTATTTGAAAATTTTATTAAATGAGCATTGATTATTATGTTTTGAAAAGAAAAAAAAAAACACTTTTTTTAGAAGCATGATAGACCTTGATTCTACTTTTCTACTTTCATTGACAGCAGTTTTCTAAAAAAACACTTTTTTGTTTTGTTTTACCAAACATATTTAATGCTCTAGATTTTTTAATAAGGTTTTTTTTCCCCCCCTAAAGCACAATCTCAAACTAATCCTTAGTACTACGGTCTAGTGATATTTCTCTTCACCTGTAAGTGAGAGGTTTTAGGTTCGATTCTTACCAAAGGTAAATTTGAACCACATTATTGCTAGCTCATTGTGAAGCTAAGCCCACCCCCTCTCCTTAGTGTAGATAATATCATTCGTAAAAAAAAAATGTTTAAAAATTAATGAAGTTTCTTGAAATATTACATATTTTTTTGTCTTTATATATAAGGCTCCCTTTAATTAATTTAAGGAAAAAATTTTGATACATAATTAAAGCCTACACCCAGGGCCGTCTTTGAGATTTTGGGAGCCTTGTGCGAAATTTATAAAAGCACCCATCCTTAAGATAGTCTTAAAAAATGTAGGACAATGTATTGACACTAGAAAACAATCACTTAAACCCAAACAAAGTTTAGCACTCACTGATTGCAAATTTAAAAATGTCATTAATAATAAGTAAAAGAGCTACAAACATAACGTTCACTAAATAATCAAAAACAGTTCAATCTTAAACAACCAAACAAGAAACCAAACTTAAAAAACTCTTAACTTTAAAGTTTCACTTGAATATGTAATATTATTATATATTATTATATAATAATATTGAAAATAACACCGTCTTTTATGGTGTATTATTGACACTCAAAATATCTTATTGTACTCTAAATTTTTATATTTGGAAACTGAAAAAAAAATTATGCCTATAAGGAGTGTAAGATGAGATTTTAAAGGGCTAACAAAATCAATTTTTAAATATAGAACATTATTTCATAACAAAAGCAATTTTAAATATAGAATATTATTACATATAAATATTAGATGATAAAAATTTTGGGAGCCCTTTCAAATTTGGGGTCACTGCACCTTTCGTACCCCCTTCAACGCCCCCTTTGCCTACACCTCTTCAGTCAGATTTTGTGGTAGGAAAGAGTTTTTAATGTGACGAGAATATAGTAGGATATGTTAGATGTCATTATATAATTGGATAGACATTTGAAAAAAAAAAAAACTAATGAAAATGGTTTGAAAATTTTAAGTTTTAATGATAAGGACAAAATAAAGGGTAAAGTAAATAACAACATAATTGATTTTTTAGTGTAAAAATATGATTTTTTTTTTTTTTGTTAAAATGAATATTATGGAGAGCTTTGAAAAAAATCGAAATTTCTTTAATTGTACGACTTGTGACTTAAAGCTCCCTTGAAAAATACGAAATTTCATTAATTGTACGACATATGACTTATCGTCCGTAATTTGACCGCTAAAAAATCTGTGAGGCATGAGTATTACGATCCCATCACCAGTCCCAATGCGGACCCCCTCGCAATGCCGATCACAAATCCCACGCGATCGACTTCGACTCCATGTTTTGCTCAAACTGACACGCAAGTTTGACAGGGAAGAATGGCCCGGCAAAACGACGACTCACGGGTTGGTGAGTGAATGATCATTGGACCACGAAGACGACAGCTAACAACTTTTGATTTTCTTGACGTCATTTTAAAAAGTTAGGTGACGTGTCGTTTAATGGCTTCATACAATGTAACAACCCAAAAGGGAAAAGCTTGGGGTGCAATTGGAAATCAATTTAAATTAGTATTTGGTATCGATCTTATTTCTACCACGTTACTGAATTTTTTTAGAGTGATAATCACATTGTTACTTCGTGTATTACATCTATATATTATGAACTTAAAGAGAAGAGCTTATATGTAACTACTTTTTTATAAAACACTTATCCTCAGAAACAATTGTAGTAAAATATTTTCTATTAGGACACATTGAAATTATTAATAAAAATGTAGGTGGTTCTTGAAGAAGCATTTAAAATACTTCCTAAGAAATGCAAGGGTTTGGATAGACGAGTCATAAACGAGAATTTTTTTATTAGAACGGTATGTTAGTGGGTTAAATAGTTAATAGTTATCGGGAAGGGAACTGGTGATAATCGAACTCGCACTATAATGTATATGCATGATTATTTTTCGTCATTGCGGTGAAACGTTATTTCCAGAAATATTAATTATGTTTTTTGAGATATACACTCCCCCATTCAGAACCTGAATTTCTATAGCATGTCTCGACATTCAGAACCCGAGTTTCTATATTTAAGTTTCGTGCATGTACCGAGATTCTGTCACATCTTAATCATTATAGTAATCCAACGATTTAAGACAGTGGCACATCGGCTACAATTACATATGTTTGGGAGAGGAATGGGACCATTTCCAGAGTTTTTCGAAGAGACGATTGACCGGGAAAAATATAAAAGCCCAGCTTCCCCTAGTGACCAACAAAAAGCCATTCTTCCCTTCTTGACGCACAAGCCAAAAAATTATCCAATGAATAAAAATAAAAATAAAATAATCGTGACTTGATTGAATATGAAGATTCTTTCAACCAGCTGTGAAGGAAGAACAAACGAAGATGCACGACGATAAAAACTGAAGACACGACACACTACATGTAGTGAAATGCGAGTAAATACGAGAAGTCCCTTTCAATCCTCCCTTACTCACTAATCATGTACTTTTAATTATTTTCTGTTTTTCTGATTATAAAGGCGGGTTAGTTTATTTATATTCATCATTATTTGAAACGATTTGAATTTATAGCCTACTCTTACTCATCACTTTACCAACTCTTATTACTAGCTAATTAACCCCGTAACTTCACTCATCACATAACTCTTGGACATGCATGCACATATTTTTTTAATTAATTTGAATTTTGTTTTCTAGTAGGGCTAGATTCTTAGAACTTGGACTGATATATCATTGTCCCGACTTTAATTGGAATAGTTGAGTTTTGCTTCCTCGGATTCAAATTTGTTGTTTGATTTTTCTATTCTCGAATCTCCTGGATTTAATTTAGAATTCAACTTGGCTTTGGTTACGATGATATATGTGCGAGTTCAAAGGCGGCGTTGAGTTGTGTAAAAGGTGTACTTAACATGCTTCCAAATATATCAATTTTTCACTTTTCTTTGGTAATAAAAAAAACTTGTGTATTTCTTTCTTTCACTTTTCTCTAGCAATAAAAACTAACTTTCGTGCTACTTTATTCCAGAATCACAAGCGTCTTTCAATAACTCTCTTTTAGTCCCGCTTTTTTCTTACTCCTTTTTTTTTTTTTTTTTTTTTTTTTTTTTTTTTTGTAGATGTTCGGAAGAATTTCATGGCAATTGGAGATTATTCAATTAGTAAGACTGTAAGAGTGAGATACAAATTTTAATTAAGTTTGAATTTGATATATTGAATTATGTAGGAAAATATTGTCCAAAAAATTATTTTTTTCATTTTTTATTTTTTTTTTAATTTTTAAAAGAGAGTCTTTTTATTAAATTCTCATAGGGTCCTCGAAAATGTCAGAGATGACCTTGTGTGAGTTAGGCCCGTTTAGTATTGCTTTTTTTCACTAAAATTTGGTTAACCTAGAAACAGTTTTTTTTGCTCCAACCGTTCTAGCCTAAAATTTTAGCCCGAGATTATTAAAGAATGAACTTAGGCTATTTTTTTTGTTAAATTAAATTTAAAAATAAATAAATATGTAGACTATCGTAAATTAATTTTATGAACATTTTAATCTAAAAAAATTTAAATTCCGATAATTATTAGGTGGAGTCCACTCCGATTTCTGGGCTAAATTTTAGGGCCGGAGAATTTGGCCTTGGTTTAACATTTAGCATTTAACCCAAATTTTCCCCTTGGGTTGGAGTGGGTTTTGGGGGAAATTTTGGAAGGTAATTTGGCTTGTAGCCCACCATTGGAGTTGGTCTAAAAGAAGATATTTTTTCAATCTTATTATATAATAATGCTATATATTCAAGTGAAATTTTAAAGTTACAACTTTTGAAGTTATTTTTTCTTGTTTGGTTGTTTAAGATTGAATTGTTTTTTATTAACTAGTGAATATTATGTTTGTAGTTCTTTTACATATTATTTAACGACAGTTGTAAACTAACAATCAATGAGTCCTAAAGTTTGCTTAATTTAAGTTATTGCTTTCTCGAATCAATATATTGTCCTTATTTTTTTGAAAAACTATATTAAAGAAGAATCTTTTATAAATTTTACACAAAGCTTCCAAAAGTCTTAGAAACGACCTTGTAGTTGTAAGAAGAACTGAAGAACCATATATCTCATCCGCGCATTGATATTTTTGTCGTTTTCCACGAGAAACGTTAAAAAGCTAAAAACATGCATTGCCCATTACAAATATTGACCAGTAGACGTGTGGAGTATACACTACCTTTGCCTATATAACCCACCCCTCCGGAGATTCATTTGATATCCCAAAAACCTCTAGCTTCTTGTATCCCAAACATCTCTAGCTTCTTGTACACCAAATTAGGTATTCACTATGGAGTTTAAAGTTCACTTGCATGCTGATCATGAGCAGAAAATTCTTCAAAACCAAATGAAACCCGAATCTGAAGCCTCTTACTTGATTAATCAAAGACGATCTGCAAATTACAAACCAAATATTTGGAAGAATGATTTCCTAGATCAATCTCTTATCAGCAAATACGATGTGAGTTATATATGTTTCTAATTAAGCTTCTTCCATTAATGTTGTAGTTAAAGTCTAAAGTTTAATTAATGTGAATTGTCTTAATTATTTTATTATAAACTGAGTGCAGGGAGATGAGTATCGGAAGCTGTCTGAGAAGTTAGTAGAAGAAGTTAAGATTTATATATCTGCTGAAACAAAGGATTTAGTGGCTAAGTTCGAGCTCATTGACAGCGTCCGAAAACTAGGCCTCGCGAACCACTTCGAAAAGGAAATCAAAGAAGCCCTAGACAGCATTGCAGCTATCGAAAGCAACAATCTCGGCACAAGAGACGATCTCTATGGTACTGCATTACACTTCAAGATCCTCAGGCAGCATGGCTATAAAGTTTCACAAGGTAAATAATGATTAGCCATGCGTTTAGACCTAAGCACTTCTAAATCATTTCCATAATTTTATCTTATAATTAAAGAACTCTTATTGGTTAACTGATTATTTGTGGTGTGAAACCCAGATATATTTGGTAGATTCATGGATGAAAAGGGCACATTAGAGAACCACCATTTGGCACATTTGAAAGGAACGCTGGAACTTTTCGAGGCCTCAAACGTGGGTTTCGAAGGTGAAGATATTTTAGATGAGGCGAAAGCTTCCTTGACGCTAGCTCTCAGAGATAGTGGTCATATTTGTTATCCGGACAGTAACCTTTCCAGGGACTTAATTCATTCCCTGGAGCTTCCATCACACCGCAGAGTGCAGTGGTTTGATGTCAAATGGCAAATCAACGCCTATGAAAAAGACATTTGTCGCGTCGACGCCACGTTACTCGAATTAGCAAAGCTTAATTTCAACATGGTTCAGGCCCACCTCCAAAAAGACTTAAGGAAAGCATCCAAGTAAGGCCAAAAAAAAAAAAAAAAAAAACATCATTCGTCTTCTTCTTAATTTATTTAGGGGTTTCGTATCCTCACACCCATTTTCACTTCTCATACACCGCTTATTAATTTATATCATTTGTCTTCTTCAATTTTTTCGATCTGACGGCCTAAAATTAAGATGATGTGTGAGAAATAAAAAAGGATGTGGGGATAGCACACCCCATGTTATTTCTATATATTTATTATGATGACGACATTTTGACCTAAGAGTAAATTGTAGCAATGGTCCCTTAAATTTAACTCAATTGGAGCAATTATCCCTCAACTATAAATCCATTACTATCGGTCCCTTAACTCATCAAAATGTGCAGCTATGGTCCCTAAACTTTAATGCAACTAGAGAAATGGTCCCTCAACTTTAACCCAATTGAAGCAATGATCCCTTAACTTTAACCCAATTATAGCAATGGTCCTTCCAACATAACTCATTTTGACAAAATTATGACGAAGTTGACAAAATGGACCATAGCTACACGTTTTGATGAGTTGAGGGATTCCAATTGTAGCAATGGTCCTTCCAACATAACTTATTTTGATAAAATTATGATGAAATTGATGAAAAGGACCATAGCTACACATTTTGATGAGTTGAGGGACCAATGGTAATGAATTTTTAGTTGAGGGACCATTGCTTTGATTTAATTAAAGTTGAGGGACCACTACTTCAATTTATTCTTGAACTAATGATACGATGCATGTGAAAACAATAAAACACATGATGTTACGTCATTAATACATAATGTCATCAAAGTAACCTATGGGGGGATGTGAGGAAACTCTCTAAGACAATAAAACACATGATGTTACGTCATTAATACAGAATGTCATCAAAGTAATCTATTTGGGGGGTGGGGGAGAGAGAAGGGGGAGGATGTGAGGAAAGTCTATGTTATGAAATGGAGAGTCTTATTTAGAAGGACGTAATGCATGTGAGTGGCATGTGACCGTCGTGCTGGCCTAATGCATGTGACTATGTGAGTGTGAGGGAGATTCTCTCTGCGTATTTTGACACAGTATTCTCAACCACTCCCACGACCCTCATAATGATTTTAATGTGTCATTTAAGGTGGTGGGCAAATCTGGGCATCGCAGACAACTTGAAATTTGCAAGAGATAGACTGGTTGAATGTTTCGCATGTGCTGTGGGAGTAGCTTTCGAGCCTGAATACTCATCTTTTAGAATATGTCTTACCAAAGTCATCAACTTAGTACTGATCATAGACGACGTCTATGATATTTATGGCTCAGAGGAAGAGCTAAAGCACTTCACCAATGCTGTTGATAGGTCAGTTATTTAATTTTCAAATCCCAAATGTCGAGTTTTGACATTTTTGGAGGAAGTTGTGAGTTCAAATTCCATAAACGACAATTGTTGATACAAAATTTTAAAAGACTTCTTGAATTGATCAGGTGGGATTCTAGGGAAACTGAGCAGCTTCCAGAGTGTATGAAGATGTGTTTCCAAGTACTCTACAACACTACTTGTGAAATTGCTCATGAAATTGAGAAGGAGAATGGTTGGAACCAAGTATTACCTCAATTGACCAAAGTGGTACGCAACCTAAGCCAGTTTAGTTTTGTTTTTTTGCTGTTATTGGCACTTTGGGAAGATCATCCTACACTTGCCAAAGCGTAAATTCTCCATTACATTTTTATAATGGATGAGTGCAGATAACATTTTTAGATTGCCAATAACATTTTTCTTTTTTTATTTGCTTTGATTTTTATGTGTGTATATATATTTATAGCTGAACTTATTTGTCTGATTCTTAGTGGGCAGATTTTTGTAAAGCATTATTGGTGGAGGCAGAGTGGTATAATAAGAGCCATATACCAACCCTTGAAGAGTACCTAAGAAATGGATGCAATTCATCATCAGTTTCAATACTTTTGGTTCACTCATTTTTCTCTATAATTCATGAGGGAACCAAAGAGATGGCTGATTTTCTTCACAAGAATGAAGATCTTTTGTATAATCTCTCTCTCATTGTTCGCCTCAACAATGATTTGGGAACTTCTGCGGTAATCTTCGTTCTTTCTTTCATTATTTACGGCCGAAAAAAAAAACTAAGCAAAAATTCTAATCACGACATAATTACTGAAATGATTAACAGGCTGAACAAGAGAGAGGGGATTCTCCTTCATCAATCGTATGTTACATGAGAGAAGTGAATGCCTCTGAAGAAATAGCTAGGAAGAACATTAAGGGCATGATAGACAATGCATGGAAGAAAGTAAATGGAAAATGCTTCGCAACAAACCAAGTGCCTTTTCTGTCATCATTCATGAACAATGCCACAAACATGGCACGTGTGGCGCACAGCCTTTACAAAGACGGAGATGGGTTTGGTGACCAAGAGAAAGGGCCTCGGACCCACATCCTATCTTTACTATTCCAACCTCTTGTAAACTAGTACTCATATAGTTGGAAATAAATAGCAGCAAGAAGTTTGTGGTTTAGTTCGTCGTGGATAAATTAGTCTTTACAGTTTGTAATGTTGTTGTGCAAAGATTATGAATAAAAAAAGTTGTAGTTTGTCGTTTATTTTTTTAATATTATTTTTGTCTTTTATTTTTATTTTATTTTTTGTTGTTGAGCTTTAATATTAAGACCACCCATCATTAAAATTTTGAATTTGCCACTAAATGAAATATCATTGGCCCGACATTAATTGGAAAAGCAAAGTTTTGCTTGTTATGGGATTCAAATTTGTTGTTTGATTTTTCTGTACTACAATCTCCAGGAGCCAAATTAGAATTCAACTTGATTTTGGTTACGATGAAATATATGTGTGAGTTAGACTAGGTTCTTCAGGTTAATGTGTCTAATCTTTTTGTATTCAAGCTCAATCATCTTTTTGTGAATTAAAACAATGACATATGTAAATCAGAATAGTTATTTAAAGTACTCACTCTAATGTGCGCCCGAGTTCAATCTTTTAACCTAATTAGAGTAGTTTCTTGCGAAAATGTCAAATATATATCTAAGCGGATGGCTGAAACTTTCTCCTTTCAGATGTAGGTTTTGCAACATATCAAAGCATCTCATAACTGAGTTGATCTGATTTAAAGCAAACATTTCATATATATGAAACGTAAAAGAGGGAGTAGGATTCTCTCCACCATTTTTTCCATCCCCTTGATATCACGTACTCATTGATATTTTTCTCGTTTTCCGGGTGAACTATTGTGAATGATATAAACAGTACCCATGACTAATATTGACCAGTAAACACAGTGTGGAGCTTCCAGTACCTTTGCCTATATAACCCACCCCCCCGGAGATTCATTTGATATCCCAAATATCTCGAGCTTCTTGTACATCAGACTAAGTCTTCACTTTGGAGTTTACAGTACTTGCAAGCTGATCATGAGCAGCAAATTCTTCAAAACCAGATGAAACTCGAATCCAAAGCCTCTTACTTGACTAATCAAAGACGATCTGCCAATTACAAACCAAATATTTGGAAGTATGATTTCCTAGATCAATCTCTTAACAGCAAATATGGTGTGAGTTATACATATCTAAGCTTCTTCCATTACTGTTGTAGTTAAAGTACTTTGCAACACTACTTGTGTAATTGCTCATGAAATTGAGAGGAGAATGATTGGATCCTAGATTACCTCATTTGACCAAAGTGGTACTCAACCTAACCCGGTTTTGCTTTGGTTTTTTAGCTGTTATTTGCACTTTGAAAAGGTCATCCTGTACTTTCCGAGGTGTAAATTCTTTGTATATTTTTATATTAGTTAATTGCAGATAACATTTTTAGATTGCCATAACACTTCTTCTTTTTTGTTTGCTTTGAATTTTATGTATATATTTATAGTTAAAAAAATTATTTCTGTTTCTTAGTGGGCAGATTTTTGTAAAGGATTATTGGTGGAGGCAGAGTGGTACAATAAGAGAGGGGGGATTCTCCTTCATCAATCCTATGGTACATGAGAGAAGTGAAAATGATAGGAAGAACATTAAGGGCATGATAGACAAGGCATGGAAGAAAATAAATGGAAAATGCTTCACAACAAACCAAGTGCCTTTTCTGTCATCGTTCAGCAACACTGCCACAAATATGGCTCGATCGAGTGGCGCACAGCCTTTACCAAGATGGAGATGGTGACCAAGAGAAAGGGACTCTGACCCATCTCCAGTCTTTACTATTCGAACCTCTTGTAAACTAGTTAGTACTCATGCGGTTTGAAATAAAGATATTACCTTTAAAATCAAAGTTATTTCTTTGAATTAAAGTTATTATCTTTCTGATGCTTATTGCCACTTATCTACATACATGCATATAAGAAAAACTTAAGAAACAAACAAACAGAAAAAAAAAGAACCTTTTGTTTTATCTGAAGTCTTCCAATTCATTGAAGTCGATGAATACATAGAAGAATAATAAGCGAATGAAAATAGGAAAAAAAAATCTTAACAAACAAACAAACAGAAAGAATAAGAACCTTTTGTGTTATCTGAAGTCTTCCAGTTCATTGAAGTCGTTGATTACATAGGAGAATAATAAGCAAATATAAATAGAAAAATAGATCGACAAATATATTTTTAAAGAAAAAGAAATATCAGCGTATCTATCAATGCATTTATAATCATCTTCAAGAGCCATAATATTATTAGTGGCTACATTTTTTAACACTCGAAGTTGCTTAAATTGATCCACACACCCCTAGTACTTTATCTTCGTGTACAAGTTTTTTCACTCTAAAACTTCAAAATAGACCATCTATTAGTAAAAAGGAATTTGTTTTTCTCTATGAAAGCAGTTAATTAGGGTTTTAGTCATAATAGAACGTATGATAAAAATTGTGTGATGGTAAGAGTTTGATTACTGTGTGATGGTAAGGGTTTGATTATTGTGTAAGATAAAGATTGTGTAATTACAGAGGAGTTAATTACACTAACACCTCTTGAGGTTTATCAAGTTTTCACAAAATCACCTTACGTTTGAGATATTACAATAACACCTCCTTACATTTTAATTCATTTTCAAACATTCCCTTGAGTAAAAAATATAATAACAAACAGACGACTTTACCCTTTTTAATTACTTCAAACTAATTAATAAACAAAAAATTTATAAAATTATAAAACATTAACACTGTAAAATGGACAAGAGAAAGACCATCTCATCTACGATGGATACTTGTATATACCTCTGTAACCTGTCAATTCATAAACATGTGGTCCTGCCTCCGACAACCAATGCGTGCAAACCTCGTCGCGAGGAATATGTCACTGTTTCATTTGGGTTTCACCCAGGTTTATCGACGACAAAGTTGTAACGATGGTCTCATTCATTGTGAGGGGAGCCTTGCAGTAACTTGAGGTTTACAACTTAAAACACAAAATATTGCAGACTACAAGGGATCAATTTGCTTGCTGCAATCCAATATGGGTGTGTTTGTTTACCTTCACTAAGTCTCACTAGACTGGATTGGACTAATAATTAGTCCAAGCCCGTGTTTGTTAGCAACAAGGACTACGTGTATTAACCGGGACTCGCGTCGACTAAAACCTTCGCTAGAAGGTCTTAGCGAGAACCCTCCAGAACGAGCGGACTGCTAGTCCTACTCTCTCCCTTCTCCTTCGCACCTTCGCCCCTTCGCCCCTTCGCCCTTTCGTCTTCTTCTTCCTCGTCGCACCTTCACCCTCTCGTCTTCTGCTCCCTTGTGGGTTTCCAGCCACATACTCTGCGTTCGCCACCAAAAGCCTACTCAAGTGGGCGAATAAGCACTGCGTTTGCCGCCAAAGGCCCCCCTCAACGACCCATTCTCCAACCCCAACAGCCTATTAATTAGGTTTGTGTTAATGGTGTTTGATGAATTTATGTCAATTTAGGTTAAATTTAATCTCGTTAATGGGGTTTAATAAATTTACGTTAATTTGGATAAATCTTATTGGATATTAAAATTCCATTATTGTTCTTCTTTTTTTCTTTTATTTTTTATTTTTTTATTTTTTATCTGCAGATTCTTGAAGTAGTAAAGAAAAATGGGAGTTTCAATTTTTTTGGAATCATCGGTTTTGGCATTGGAAGTTTGAGGGGTTTCTTGTTGGGTTTCTATGTTTTCGTCATTTCAGAGCCTGAGGAAGTGAGGGTAAATCTTTTATTATCTTTCAGTGGAAATTATCCCTCTGTTTTTTGTTGTTGCTCATGGTGTTTGCTCAATCGATTGGGTATTTTTGTGTTTAGAGATTTTGGATTAAGCAATTGATTGAACTTGACAGTCTTGCATGTAATTGATTGCATTCAGTATCACCTGCATCTTATGAACTGCTGATTTTGCAGGGACACTGTTCTGTAGCTCTGTGAGAGGTACTATTGCTTGTGTATGATTCTTAAAATTGATGCTCTGTATGTAATTTAGAATCTTAGAATTGATTTAAATTTGAATGATGTAGGTAGATGTGAAGTGGGTTAATTTAATGGTTGAATTGGTGGCGGTGGTGGGTGCAGGTAGGGGTGGACATGGTGGCAGAGCTGGTTGGAGTTACATTGGGTTCAAAGGGAAGGAATGTGGTGCTGCAAAATAAGTATGGACCTCCAAGATTGTCAATGACGGTGAAACTCTCATCAAATTGGTAATTGGTTCCACATTTGAATTAGCCAATTGCTATTTTAGTATTTTAGAATCTTGGAATTGATTTAAATTTTAATACCGACATAAATTGAGTTGTCCTTGGTGGCATTAGTTTAACTTTAGTGTTAATAAACAACACTCAAAATGTTATCTACCAAATTATCGTTCATTGCTCATGTGTTCTAGTTGGCATTTGTATCTAGAAGTCTGCATGAGCATCTCTTTATGGTTCCCCTTGTATTGCACACTGACTGCCCACAAAAGTTTGATCTTCCAACTCCATTTGTATTGCACATTGCGGGACCATAGACAATTGTTGCATTCTATTTATGATGATGCAATCTGTGCATTTGGAGCGATGTAATCTGTGCATTTGGAAGGCTTGGCTGCATGTATAGTCGTGAAAAATACAACATTAAACTAGACCTTGTATCTGTGGCAAAGGCTCTTCTTCTGAATATATGCCAATCAGCATTCTTGTGAGCCCAGAAGTTTCAGATGTCATATCCTCTCAGAGCAGCAAGCTTGGTTCTTTTTCTCATGGGATTACATATTCTGGACACCCCGTAGCCTGTGCGGTTGCAATTGAAACACTCAAGATCTACATAATTAGTTGAAGGGCATTGAAGAATATGTGAATGAACTCAAGTTTAAGCACAAGTAGTTGCAACTTGTATATGTATTTTGCAACTTGTATATGTATTGATAGCTCATGATGGTGAAAAAAAATATGTAGACTTTCATGTAAAAGCAAATCCTTTTCCCGTTTTGTTTGTGAGATGAATGATATTTTCAATTAAGTATCTTTTATCTCTTTAAAAAATGTTTTTTAGACAAGAAAGTGGAAGTTTTCATAATTAAATATAAAAAATAAAAAATAAAAATTTAGTCCTGGTTAGTCCGGTACTGCACCAAACGCTTCACAATTTTAGTACTGCTTAGTCCAAGCCAAGCCAATCCAGCTTAGTCCCTGAAGTTAGTCCAGTTCAAGATAGTCCGGTGCAACAAACGCACCCTATATGTATTGGAATGTACTACGCACAGTTGGGGGGCGGAGGGAAATAGGCACTAAGGTGGTCTAAGTTCGAATGTGAAGGTCTTTCGAGTAGGCATACCTCAACATGTTGTGTCAATAACACTTGACAACTTCTCTCTATAGCACTCATCAGATTGGTTCAACATATACGATATCTGTTGACATGTGCACAACAAGCCTATCAAGTGAATAAACTGATTTTCTTTTACGTGTTTTGTGCTTTATTCCTATCTTAAAAACTTGTATTTAGCACTGGAACCACTCAAGGTTCAAATTCCGAATTTGCCACTGTGTATAGTGACATATGGATTCTCAAAGACAAAAAGGTTTTAAAAAAGTTGAATATTGTTGCTATTCCTACGAGGAAGACAAGGTTATTCATTGGGACCAAGATTGTCTGCCCTCCCATTTTCTATCCCATTCCATCCCTTTCTATTTTTCTAGTTATTGATTTCATGTTGAGTTAATTTAATGCTCCAGATTTTGCCACCTCACACATTTTCACTCTCCTTTCTTCCTCTTTGCTTCTGCTGCTGCATTCACAGACCAAAAAACATTTTCAGCTGCACAACAACAACATCCTCCACCAAGAATGCCATTGAATTACAATTGAGGGCTTATCTTCGTTCTGTGCATGAATGCACCATACACATGGTCCATAACATAATGGAGCATTCCCAGATTCATAGTCACCATTTTTCAGAGAAACCCATAAATTCAAACATCAAATTTTTACAAAAGATGGTTTTTTGATCAATTAAAAAAAAAAAAAACCAGATGGGATTATATGCAAATTTTCAGAAACAGAGAAAAACCTAGAATCTAGAGTGTTGGAAAAAAAAAAAGAATTTATGAATTTAATCATCTGAAAGTCACGATTTGGGGATGAATAGATTAGAGAGAACTAAAAAAATTCGAAATAAACACTCGGGACTGTGGCGATTGTGAATCGAGAGGCGTAGGCGGTGAAGAAATCAATGGGAGACTGAGCAGAAGAAATCCATGAGACAAAATGAGATGAGAGGAAAAGGGGTGGTGAGAGAGACGAGGAGATCCATAATGGGAAGGCGAAATGGGAGAGGGGGAGAGAGAGAGAGAGAACAAATCAAACCAAAACAAAACAAAAACTGTGGGTTGAGAGTAAAAATGTTTCTTGGTCTGTAGCAAAAGCGAAGAGGAAGAAAACAGAGTGAAAATGTGTGAGGTGGCAAAATCTGGAGCATTAAATTAACTCAACATGAAATCAATGGCTAGAAAAATAGGAGGGGATGAAAAGGCAGACAATCTTGGTCCTATTCATTGAGCTTCAAAATAAATAACGAACTCCTGGTGGGTTGGCCTTGGCGGGATCAACGACTCTACCAGTCTCTCTTGCTAACGTTTTGATCTTTAATTTTTGTTTTATTTATTTATAAATATTTAATGTTTTAGTTTGATATTAATTTGCTAAATATTTATAAAGATTTTCTTATTCAACAAAAAAATAAAGCTTTTTCTTAATTATAAAGGTAAATTAGTAAATTTATAAGCAGATTTTTGACTCGAGGTTTAATAAATTGTTTTTCTTGATTAAAAAAAAAAAATCTAAGAAGGCTTTAGTGTAATTTTTCAAATGTGAAGGGGTATCGTGAAAACTCGATAAACCTCATGGGGTGTTAGTGTAATAACTTGATAGTAATTGTTTGATTATTGGATGTGAGTTTATTGATAAATTTTAATTTTATTGTTATTAAATATAGAGTGAATTTATATTGTTTCAAATAAAATTTCTCATTTGTTTTTATTTATTGAGGGTTAAAAGTATGGGCCGTGAAATTTGAGCAACATACTGGACGAGTTGGATGGACTTCGATTTGTTCCGTCTTCAGGATTTTATAGTTTTGGGCCTGATTCTTTGGTTTTGTTGTGCAAAAATCATGGTCTTGATCTTCAGTCCAACAAAAATGAAATAAAGGACATTTTCGGCAAAATAGATATTTCTTTTCTTTTTAAAAGGCAAAAAATAATTATATTGAAGGGTTTTAAACTCTTGACATAGCTTACTTCTACCCATCACTTTACGTTCTTTCATTTCATCACAAAAAACAACTAAAATCAAATTGATTGTTGTTATTTTGCGGTTTCTTTCTAGCCATTGGTCTTTTATTTGGGGTCTCTATTTGCTATAATCTGAAGTTAGATTGATGAAAAAACTGTTCACTCAACTATGTTTGATGTTTAAAATCCTCTCGAGGCCACGAATTGTGCGTTTGATGGCAGAGGTACTTTGGGTCGTAGATTAGTGATTGTAGCGTTCATTATGGTATGACTTTTTAATGATGTGTGACATTAATGCTACAAGTATTTTAACCGTTATATTTAATTTCATCAACTGTTATTTCTTATATTTTTAATTTCAACAATTTATTTTTTATACCACTAAATTCTACGTTTTTGAAGAAGATTTAAGTGATATAAACTTTTATAGTTGCTTTTGAAGAAAATATTGTTGTATTTGAGTTTGCTATGTAGATTTTTTTTTTTTTTTTTAAAAAAAAAAAAAATTGAGGAAAAAAAGGAAAAGGAAAAAAAAAAGGGAGGGAATATGTTATATGTAGATTGCAAAGGTCGGTCAATGATCGGATGGCCAGGATCATCATCAGGTGAAAGACGCCATCTTGATCAGATAGAAAACCCAGCGAGCAGTACGGACGGGAAAGAAAGAAAAAAACGCAGTGGTGGAGTTCCAATAAGCGAGGGAAGCAGAGAGGCGATCTTTCAAGGTTCAGAAGCTTTTTCCCTCTGCTTCTTCTCCTTCCATCCAATCTCTGTCCTCTTCAATCCCAATCTCCTGACAAAATCTACAAATTGAATCAAAGGGAAGATCTTGAGAGAGAAGGTAGAGGGAGAGAGAGAGAGAGAGAGAGGAGGGGGAGAGAAAAATGTCGAAGAAGAAAGTGAGTGGGAATACCATGACGCTCAAGGACTTCCATGGCGGTTCGATTCCCTCTGATCTCCCTCTTCCTTCTGCTCCTGGTGTGTAAGTCCCGTTTACCCTTTTCTTAATCTTTATATATTTTCTGTGTATTTTGATTGCTTTGGGAAATTACGAGATTGAAAAACCCTATTGCTTTTGATTCATATCTGTAAAGCTCTGATTTTTAGATCTGGGTTTTGTAATTGCTTTGATTTTCGTTGCCCTAGAGCGAGAGATTGAAAAACCCTGGTTGATTTTTGCACCAATTTTGGATGTTTTTTGTTCTGCAGAGTTGTTAGGCCTACGGATCGTTCGGCTTACGACCGTCCCACCGCTTGGGGAAACCCTATGGGGCGGGCGGACCATCGCTCTCGGCCCCACACGTCTCCTGCCACGAGGCATTTCGATGACAAGACTCCATTTCTCACTCACTCCGTGCACATTGGCCGGAACTTTGATGAGGACGAGCGCAAGCCACTCGATGGTGGGTCGATGTCACGCCGGACCATTGGGGATGATAGCATTCGGGTTCCCCTGACCCTTGCCGAACCCAAGCAGGCGTTTATATCTGCAGGCGTGTCATCCGGTGTGCCATCTAGCGTGCAGACACGGGCTCAAGCACCGCTCTCCCCGAGGGGGGCAGTGAGTTCCTACTTGGAGAGGGTTAGCGAGACATCCCATGTTGGAGGGAATTCTCATAGCATAGGTGGCAATGGCAGGCGTGGTGTTGATGGGGCTTGTCCGAATGCATGGGCAATGAGGAAGGAGATGGCGGGTATATCTGAGCCAGTGCAATCTGCTTGGTCTGGACAAAGTGCTGTTCAAAAGCTGGCCCATGCCAGTGCACTCGATAAGGTGTCTTCAGGTAGATGGCAATCAAAGCCTTCAATCAATTATCAGACAAATATCGAGGTCGTTAGATCTCCCGAAACTGAGAGTGGCTTGCATTCCAAGGGTTATGGTAGTGATACTTACAAGAGGACAGATGTGATGGTTGAAAGGGATGCAGCCTTGGCAAGGTACGCTGAAAGGGGTCTTCAACTTGATGGTGTTCAGCTACCTGATCACGAGAGTTCTAGGGCTTCTATTAATTCAGAGCTTAGAGATAGGAAGCCAACTGTTTATAACAACAGGGTTCAACCTGCTCCATCTGATGGCAAATTTGGTCTGGCTGAATTGCATCCCATAGTGTCTTCAGAGCCTGTAGAGCGACCCAAGTTGAAGTTACTTCCAAGAACAAAGCCAGTGGAGGGTTTGGAAGCTACAGTAGTTGTTAATGCACAGGTATTGACAAGGTTATTAAAGCGTATTATAGAGATACTCAAATCTATGGGGTTCTACATTGCACTGAATGCACTAAATTCTTACTGTTTGGTTGATTATAGAAGTACCAGAGGGTGACTGAGTCCGTCCATGTCGAAACCGTCAATGAAGCGTATGGAAATACGAATGCTCCAAAACCTGGTTCGGCAGGCTCTGATGGTGGGAAACAGGCGGTGGAGCGTCCAAAATTGAATTTAATTCCCCGATCTCAGCCTCTCGAACACTTGGAAGTAAATGCCAAAAGAGACAGGTATGCAATGCTTTTGACTGTGGTTTTCTCGACTTTGGGCCTTCTATCTGCTCGTACTTGCCATTTTCTTCTGGTATTAGGCCAGGGCCTTTGTGGTTTTGTTCTATGGAAATTATGATATTCAGCCCAATAAGTAAAAAATAAATGAAATTCTCGGCCAGATTAAAACGTGAAATTGTTTCAATTTGCTTCGTTAGTTGTAATCCTTTGCCACCACTCCTCTTTTATATACTCTACTTCAATTACACTTTTTGCTTCATAGAAGTAATATTCTTTTTGTAGCAATGGGCTTCTCTAAAAGCTTCTGGAGAAATCTTTTAAATTGAAGAATGTTTTCTCACGGTTGTTGCCCAAAAATAAGGTTGGCCTGATTTGAGGCCATAATGATTGCTTTTTAGAGCTCTTTAGGCCATTGAACCAATCCCATGGGTTGGTTATGTTACGAACAATTTGCGAATACATCTTAAGTAATGTTTTATTGTGTTGTGTGTATATATTGTTATTGATGGAAAATTTTAAAATCTTGTCTTCCACTTTTGTTCCACAGAATTAGCAAATGACTTCAATTTTTGTCTGATATATTATTTTCCTGCCTTCTGGATGAAGCTGTGCCACTATAGTTGTTCTCAGAGTCTAGTATTTTGTTTTGTTTTTTGCTTACATGAATATTTGAACCTAAATATACTACTCCTGATCCCCCTTCCTCCTGTACACTATGCTGCTTAAGGCAAAATTTGGGTTTGGAGTCCAGCAGTTGTTCGAGAAGCATTGATTGAATTTGTAGCATGAATCCATGACAGAACGTTACCCTTCCACTCTTACTTCTTGGTGGCATTCACAAAAGAATATGTGCTTCTTGTTCTTAATATTGGGTCTCTACATTGATAGTTGCAAGTAATATCTGATGAAATCCGTGAATGATGCAGGGTTGTATTATTTGGTGGTGCTCGCCCACGAGAACTGGTGAATTTTTTTGTCCATGGTTTGACATTTAAGTTCGATTTGTTCATGAGCATTGAGTGGATTCATGTCCCCTTTCTGAAACCCTTTCTGTTTTTATGTCAGGTTCTGAAGGAGCGAGGGGTTGACGATGTTGTGATCACCAATCCTGACACAGCTCAGCATTCTGACAAGTAGCGACTTATTTTCTATCTCAAAAATTTCTATTATTTAAGTTTGGAAATTTGGGGTTGCTTTTTTTTTTACTTACGAACAAATAACTGTTGTTTGAAGGGTTAAACATCAAGTTGCCAGGCCTGATAGAGTTCCTGCACCCGCAAATCCTTCTCACCACAGTGAGAAAGCTGAGAATCATCCTTTTGATCAGAGGACTGGAAAGAAATTCGAAAGGAGGGATAATCGGGTAGATGGTGAGAGAATTGACATGCAGAAGAAGAACTGGCGTAATGATAGTAGGAGGAACAGCAGAGAGCCTGAGAGACTGCAGCAACAGTCAGAGAGGCCACCATCACCAGAGACCTGGCGGAAGCCTGAACAACCTAAACCATCTTCCCCTGATGCTGTTGGCCTGCAGCACGGGAAAGCGGCTTCAGCTCTTGAGCTTGCGCAAGCATTTTCCAGATCAGTATCCGATCCAAAATTAGCTGATCGGTTTTCTGGCCGAAGGGGCATTCCTGGCCGGGCCCAAATGCCATTTTCACGGCTGATGGGCCCAACCCCAAGGCCTCAGATAAATGGTTACTAAATGTTCTGCTCCCATTTCGACATCACTTGGTGGTATAGAGATTCAGAGTTTTGCTGGCGAACTTGTTCGTTTGAAGTAGCTGGGATTACAAGCAGGCTGACTAAGTCACATTCACCTGTGAGTGAGTGCCTGCCTCCACAAGAATTTTCCAGTTTCCGCTGAATGGTTATTGCCACACAAAATTGATTGCGATCGTCTAGCCCGAGAGGTGTCTTATCTCTACAACCCTCATCGTATTGTGTTTTCTATTTGTCTTTCCTTTTTCGCGGTTCCGTTGGCACCATTGAAAAACTGTATTCTCCTCCCCTTAGGTGGAAAAAGAGTGTTCTGTTTCCTATGAGGCCAGTTGTAGCAAGAGTTACGCTACAGATTCTTGTTTTAAGGAGTGTTGTTTTAATTTCATTCCTTCCCTTCCTTTTCCCTTAAAAAAGGTTCGGAGAAGTGTTCATCGACTCTCTTTTGTTTGATAATTTTCTGAAAGTTACTGTGTTAGCATGTTCTCCTGATTGTAGTCCCCATTTAAACTACAAATCGATATTAAAGAAGTCGTTAACTGATAGCTTCACCCTCGGGGACAATCTGCCATCTCACCTCTCGCATACACACTTGTCTGGTGATTTAAAAGTTGTTTTCTGGTGGTCGTGAACGTAACTTATCACTGTCTTGAAAGATCTCTAATACGCAAATTACCGGGTGACGGTTAGTTTAAGATTGCCGATGGTGCGCTTTCGTTGTTGACGAGAATAATGCGCTTTCACGGGCTTTGTCTTCTCACCATGGATTGGGCTGTTATATTTGCACCGAGTCTCTTTCTGACGTCGTTTCACTAAAAATCTTGAAAACTTGTCCAACTCCCACTAAGAGTATCTTCAAAGGAGATGTCAAAATTGCCACGTGGGCATACAACAGTAAAAAATGACAGCAAACTCTCTCCAACCGAGCTTTCAATTTCTTATGTGGCACTGAGTCATTTGAAGACAAAGTCTTTTGCTGTCAAATTCATTAAATAATTTTTTAATAGATTAATATAATATACAATAAATGTTGTTAAGTTTTTGAAATATGTGATTGGTTGGCTTAATTATTAGACTCCATAAAAAGATAAAAAATTTATTAAATGACATTATTATTTAATATATCGAATGAAACAAAATATTATACAAAATGTCGAATTACTATATAAATTATCAACTATCATTTTAATATTTAAAATTTGACATCTCGCTTAGAGATGCTCTATCCCCTCCTCCTCCTCCTTCTCGTAGAGTCCTCAAAATGTCGCTGTCCGACTAAAACGACGCTGTTTCGATGCGTCTTCTAACCCAACGTGAATTAATCGTCATCAGATCACATAGAACAAGTCACTACTATTTTTCCCCTTCACGTATTCCCTTTCCTTCTCGATTCATCAAATCCATCAGATATTATTTAATTAATCATTTTTTGCGTGTATCAAAGCTTAACGATCCGAGAGGGTAAATAAGAGCTGAAAAATCAGAGAAATTCGATTTTGTTTTCTCATGATTTTTTGGGGGATTAATCTGATTGATTCCCCGTAATCGGGGCGGAAAGATGTTGGAGAAGATCGGGCTTCCGGCGAAGCCGTCACTGAGAGGGAATACTTGGGCGGTTGACGGCTCACACTGCCAGGGATGTTCTTCTCAGTTCACCTTCATTAATCGCAAGGTTCACTTCTTCTTCTGCCCCTCTCGATCCAATGACCCTTCTGTGAATTCTTTACTAATTTTTGTATTTCTTCAGTCTTCGATTTTTGGGTGCCGAAAGATTGCTGCTTTTTTTTATTTTTTATTTTATTTTTATTATGTGGATTCGACCAAGATTAGGATACTTCGATTCTTGGCTTTCTATTTTTAGCGGTGTAGAAATCATAGGTTGTCTATTTTTTAATGTTTTGGAAAGAATGGTGATTGTTTAGTTTAAGATTGTATTGGAGATTCGTAGTTTGGGTTGTGCTAAGAATGGGTTTAATGATGTACACTTAGGGACCGTCTCTGACTGCTTCCTATGAAAGCACTTCT
Organism: Pyrus communis; assembly: GCF_041283825.1. Taxonomy (NCBI): domain Eukaryota; kingdom Viridiplantae; phylum Streptophyta; class Magnoliopsida; order Rosales; family Rosaceae; genus Pyrus; species Pyrus communis. The sequence goes on along the minus strand of NC_142574.1, from coordinate 31,518,079 downwards.
GCTCATAGGCGCTTTTTCTAGAAGTTCCTTTGTTAGAAACACATTGAAATTTCGAGTGCTTCTTTAAAAACCTACTGGAAGTGCTTCCTAAAGTTCGTAAGTGCTTTTGATTGTTAGAAAGCGCTTTTAGCCCTTACAGTAGCAGTTCGAAACATGCCCTTAAACCTCTTTGCCTAATGGTATAAACTTAATGCTTTGATAGGATTAAATTTGACATTTCTTTCTTGTGTATGTATCTGTTGGTTTGTTCCCGATTCTTGACAATGCACATTGTGGGATTTCAGCACCATTGCAGGAGGTGTGGCGGCTTGTTTTGCAACAGTTGTACCCAGCAAAAAATGCTCTTACGGGGGCAAGGTGATTCACCTGTGCGTATTTGTGACCCTTGTAAAAAGCTAGAAGAAGCAGCACGCTTTGAGAGATATGGACACAAGAGTAGAGCTGGGAGAGGTATCATTTTTGTCTGTTCAGTGACAGTTTGTGCTTCTGCCACATGCTTTTTGTTTAATTACTCTGCCCTTTAATTTTACCTTCTGTGCAGGCAGTTCAAAGTTGACATCAAATCATGAGGATGAAGTTTTGGATGAGATTCTCAGTAGTGACAGAAAGGAATTAGGACAAGAGTCGAACAGTAATGTGATTTCCAGTATGCAGAGAGCCGCTAGTAGTGCATCATGTTCAAGTAGTCAACAAAATTCCAGCCATGATGGGGTAGGAGAAATACATAGAAGTCTTTCCGTTGATGAGCCTAATTTACAGAGTGGTGGCGGATCTGCTTCTCCTGACGAATTGCGCCAGCAAGCTTTGGACGAGAAAAAGAAGTATAAAGTTCTTAAAGGAGAAGGGAAGTCTGCGGAAGCATTAAGAGCCTTTAAGAGAGGGAAGGAGCTTGAGAGACAGGCTGACACATTGGAAATATCTTTGAGAAAAGAGCGTAGAAAGGTTTTACTTTCTGCCAATGTGGCGGAGAGCCAGATTAAAGATGGGCCTTCTGAATCTGGAAGAATAAATAAGGTCACTCCTCCAGTTGGTAAAGAAAAGGATGACCTTGCTGCTGAGCTGAAAGAACTAGGATGGTCCGATATGGATCTCCTTGATGAAAACAAAAAACAAGCAAGTCTGAGTTTGGAGGGCGAACTTTCTTCTCTTCTGGGAGAGGTCTCACAAAAGACCAATAAAAACAAAGGTAGTGGTGCCATTGACAAAACCCAGGTTGTTGCACTAAAAAAGAAGGCTCTCATGCTGAAGCGTGACGGTAAACTTACAGAAGCTAAGGAGGAACTAAAAAGAGCTAAAATTCTAGAGAAGGAACTCGAGGAACAGGAATTCTTGGCTGAGGCTGAAGATTCTGATGATGAGCTATCTGCGTTGATTCGTAGTATGGATGATGACAAACAGGAAGAATTTTCAATTCAATATGAGCAGGAGGATGGCTTCAATTTTGATCATCTTATTAGTGCTGCTGATGATCTGGGTGGTAATTTTGAAGTGACAGATGAGGATATGGAGGACCCAGAAATAAGTGCTGCTTTACAATCTTTAGGATGGTCTCAAGATTCTAATAATCCGGAAACTTCTCCTCCCCAGATACCTTCCATTGACAGGGAAGCTCTATTAAGCGAAATTCAATCATTGAAAAGAGAGGCGCTTAATCATAAACGGGCAGGTAATGTGCAACAGGCAATGACACAGCTAAAGAAGGCAAGGCTACTTGAACGGGACCTTGAAAGCCTTGAGTCTCAAGAGGGCAAAGTTGCAAATGATCCTACGAGAATTCATAAACAAGCTGCTGATAAATCATCGCAGTCACCTATGGTGGGTGATATTCATACAATGGAATGTACGGACTCCAAACCTGTAAGGAAGACTAAATTAATGATTCAGAAAGAGCTTCTGGGCTTGAAAAAGAAAGCCCTTGCTCTGAGAAGGGAAGGACGACTAAATGAGGCTGAAGAAGAATTGAAGAAAGGAAGGGTACTTGAGCAGCAACTTGAAGAACTAGAGAATGGTTCTATGCGGAAGGACATGCCTGGGACTGTTGGCAGTAAAGTCCCAGATTTGGCACATGAGCTTCCCAATGTTTCTGCAGGTCTGCCAGTTGCAGATGAGGAAGGAGAAAATGTAACAGATCAAGATATGCATGATCCAGCATACCTTTCTATGTTAAACAATTTGGGTTGGAATGATGACGATAATGAAGGGACCAACTCGTCATTGGAAACTTCTAAGCAAATGGATAATGTCTCAATGAAGGTCAGTGAACCTGCTGTAACTCAAGCCGCGGTTAATGTCCCAGCTGGAGGATCAAGGAGAAGCAAAGCTGAAATCCAGAGGGAACTTTTAGGGTTGAAAAGGAAAGCTCTTGCTCTGAGGCGCCAAGGAGAGACCGGGGATGCAGAAGAACTGCTAAAAAAAGCAAAAGCACTAGAGGGCCAGATGTTGGAAATGGAAGCACCCGAGGAAAATATCATTGAACCTACTCTTAATAGTGCTGAGGAAGAACGTGATGGAGGTGATGTAACAGAAAATAGTATGCGGGACCCAGCACTTTTCTCAGAGGGAACTTACTCCTACAAACCAGCCGTTTCTGCGCCAAGAAATAAAGGTGCAATCCAAAGGGAAGTTTTGGATATGAAAAGAAAGGCTTTTGCCTTTAGACGGAAGGGAGAAACCAAAGAAGCTGAGGAAGTGTTGAGGATGGCAAAGTTGCTAGAGATTCAAATTGAAGAGATGGAAGCCCCAAAGGATTTGAGTCTGCATGATGATTCAAAGGAAGAGAAATCTGAGAGTTTCGGATATCTAATTAACACCAAAAAGCCAGGGAATTTGAAGGATGATACAGATGTTAGAAGGTTTACTGAGGCAGCAATGGGTCCAATTGACGAAGTTGTTAAGTTGTCAGCAAAGAATTCTGAGTTTGTTCCTCTAACCTCACAGCTAGCTAAAGGAAGCCAACCATTTCCAGTGGAATTGGGTGCTTTGGGTGAAACTTATTTTCCGGACGACCAGAAAATAGCGGAAGGCGTTAGTCAGATATCTGCACCTGTCCAATCTGGAAACTTAGTTGATTTGTTGACAGGGGATGACTGGAGAAGTTATCAAAGGCCAGCTGAAAAACAAGATGATGGCCTAAAGTTTGTTTCTGTTGGTTCCTTTACCGCCAGTCCTCCCGTGCAGTTGGGATCCCAGACCTGTTCGAATTTATATCTGGGAAGCCAAGATAATAAAATTGATAAACAGGAAGATAAGCGAGATGTTAATGTAGCAAATTCAGTTCAGGAAGCTGCTTCTCAGAGCAGCCAAAGTGCCATTCGGCAAGAAATCCTGGCTTTTAAGAGGAGGGCATTAGCTTTAAAGAGAGAAGGGAAACTGACAGAAGCTCGAGAGGAACTTCGTCAGGCAAAGTTATTGGAGAAGCGTCTTGATGAAGATAGTCCTCAGTCCAAAACTGCTTCAAGTGAGGTGTCCAGTGCCGTACAAAATACAACTGGAGAGCAGAGCCAATCCCAATCACTACAGTCACGAGACATCCCTTCTTCTAGCCAAAAGCATCACGGTTCACCATCTTCGGACCCAAAACCTTTGTCCAGTCATGATCGCTTCAAGTTGCAACAGGAGTCTCTTGGCCACAAACGTCAGGCTATGAAGTTGCGGAGGGAGGGTCGGATGGAAGAAGCAGAAGCCGAGTTTGAATTAGCCAAGGCACTTGAGAATCAGTTGGATCTATCAGCTGCTCATGATTCCGCAACCGTTGACAAAGGAGAATCAATGGATGATGTCTCTGTTGAGGGTCTTGATCCTCAACTACTAGCTGCCTTGAAAGAAATTGGAATCGAAAATGCTAGTAATTTATCGCAAGGCCCCGAAAGACCAGAGCCTTCAAAAGTTAATGTTGGTAAGAGCAATAACACAATCCAAGATAGAAGTCGGCTGGAAGAACAGATCAAGGCAGAGAAGGTAAAGGCGGTAAATTTCAAACGTGCTGGAAAACAAGCGGAGGCCTTGGATGCTCTTCGAAAGGCCAAGCTACTCGAAAAGAAGCTGAATTCTCCGTCTTCAAAGTAAACAAAATAAAAACATCACCTTGGTAAGTTAGAAGATCTTTATTGCTTACGAACTATGAAGCTCGATAGGTCTGTAAATGTTGTTGGTACGCAGAATTCACCACGAAGCAGGATACACGATTTATGCAAGACGAGTATCGTAACCGAAAATGTATCATCTGTATTGTAGAGGCACCTTTCCTGCCTGCACCATTCCTATATGTCAATAAATGGTATATGACTTGTAACATTTACCTCATTTCCGACGGAAAAGATTTCGCGTAACTTCAAAGGTCTCATGTTGCACAAAAAAGTTTGACCTAACACTCACAAGGTGCGAGTCTTTTTGCTCTCTAGAATTGTGAATTGCTGTGGCAAAGCTACCAGCTGATCTTATTTTAGAACTTACTTTTGCATAATTTTTTTAAAGGACCGTAAGCTTCTAAGCATCTTAAAATTCATGTAAAACATTCAAGGAATGTTATGGCCGACGTAACTCTGTTTAGGAATATGTTATGGACCATACAAGCATTTCTTTAAAGCTCAGGGGAAAGATGTCGCAAAAAATTACCAAATTTTAACAAAAAAATAAAAATAACACATGATTTTTAATAGGTTTAACAATTTTTCGCCACATCGTAAATGTTGAATTAAAGTTCGTATAGGATATTTTGCTAATATTTTGGCTAGAATTTTGGATTAAGTTATCCATTTTTAGTTTAAAAAACTACATTCGGACCTCATTTAATGGTTTGAACAGCTTCACATAGCATATTATATTTATTGAAATTTTTGTTGTATTTGCTTCAAAATGATAGTCCTCTTTTTATTTTTATTTTTATTTTAAGAAGTTGCAGTTACAGTGATGATTATCTAGATGACGCTTAAAGACCCGATTTTCAACACAATCAAAATTGATAGCCCAAACCCAACCAACCCAACCCAAGTGTATACAACGCATTTGTCAGCAATTCAACTTCATCCTTAATTTGTTCTCCATTCAGTTTGTTGGCTTCATAATTTTCATTCCTGCTCTGTGAATGAATTCTAGCTAGTAGCATTTAGAAATAAAAGAAACCTGCTTTTAGACTAATAGCATCTCTAACACCGTTTGCAATGGTTGGAATAAAGGTTAAAGTTTAAGCTTTAAACTTCCTTCATACCATTTTCAATATTGGGTTACAATAACCCTTAGGAAGAAAATAATTTTTTAGGCTAGATTCTCCCCAAGAATTAAGCTTGGATTAATTCATTATGGAGCCACCAATGTTCATGGGGTGCATGACTGAAGCCCCAACTCCAAATAGACTCGCCATACGCCAAATAGAAGCATGGCGAGGCTCATGGGGACATGTCTGTCAACCATTATATAATAGAGTCACCGACTATTTGGCTGATCAACAGTTCAAAATAATATGAGTGGTTGATTTCACGGTCATATGTCAATTTTTATTTTGTTTATGTGGAATATTTATGTAGCTTTCACTGTCGATGATCGTAATCAATGTTTATCGAAACAATGAAAGTTTCACAAAATTAAAGTTTAGGGTCGGAGTTCTTCTTAGGATCAGTAGTCACAACTCACAAGTCTTTCAATTAAGAAAAAAATAATGAAAGTCACAGAATTGTCGTGTCCACTCGTTTTTGTTGAAAGCATACGAAAACACACAATAAATGGGGGATAAGTGCCGCATAGAATTAGTGTTCCACGTGCTTTCGTACCAATGCATAATGATAATGTCTGAGGATCACAATTATCAGAGGATCACATGCAGTCATATATGAAACGAATATAATGTATTCAAAGTTGCAAATTTAGGTATGGTAGTACTTAACAAAGTTGTGGTAATATTTGATCATGATATTTCTTCACACCTTCTTTTCCTTTTTCATGAAGGTAATGCCAGTCACGTCACAAATTAAACAGTTCATTTGTTGCTGCTCGTAAAACTTGAGTAGTTTAAACTGCTAGGAAATTTCGTTCTACTCACTTTAGCGGAAGAGAGCAAGACTACTAATGTAGTTTAAGGATTATGCGTTTATGTGGAGTTTAGTTCGTTTAATTCATCATCTTTTATCCAATTTGATGTCCAATATTCCTACCATGACTGAGTATATATGTGCTTTCATATATTATTCATCTCATATATTATCCTTTCAGCTAAAAAAAGAGAGTAAATTGTAGCAATGATTCATTAACTTCAACTCAATTGGAGCAATGATCAATCAACTAAAAATCTATTACTATTGGTCCATCAACTCATCAAAACGTGCCGCTATGGTCCCTCAACTAAAAATTCATTATCATTGGTCCCTCAACTCCAATCCAATTGGAGAAATAGTCTATCAATTTTAATCCAATTGGAGTAATGGTCCTTCAACTTTAACCTAATTGGAGCAATGGTCCCTCAACTTTAACCCAATTGTAGCAATGGTCCTTCCAACAAAACTCATTTTGACAAAATTCTGACGAACTTGACGAAAATGATCATAGCTACACGTTTTGATGAGTTGAGGCACCCCAATTGTAGCAATAGTTCTTCCAACATAACTCATTTTGACAAAATTCTAACGAAGTTGACGAAAAGGATTATAGCTACTCATTTTGATGAGTTGATGGACCAATAGTAACAGATTTTTAATTGATGGACCTTTACTCCAATTTGATTAAAGTTGAGAGACCATTGCTAACTAAAGTGCTATTGGTCTTCCGTCTTAATAATCTCCTTTAACTAAGCAGAACGTATGGGAGAGTAACATAAACAAAGGGAGAAAAGAAGGGTCATCCAAATGGAGCATTGAATCGTTTTTCTCAGTACAAAGTTAGGTACTATAAGAAGAAAGAGAGAGAATAACAATCGATTAAGGTGGTCATTTTGCCCCTGGGTTGTATATCCATGGGTGTTTTATTCTAGAGAAATGTTAACGAGACTCTCTTAAAAGTGGAATTCTCCATAGACTCTTTGTCACCTTACAGTTAATGTCAATTCTCGTACCACCATTTATAAAATATTATGTCAAAAAAATGAGATGACAGAAATCTACTTCTCAGAGCAACCAAAGTGCCATTCGGCAAGAAATCCTGGCTTTTAAGAGGAGGGCATTAGCTTTAAAGAGAGAAGGCAAAGTAACAGAAGCTCGAGAGGAACTTCGGCAGGCAAAGTTACTGGAGAAGCGTCTTGATGAAAATAGTCCTCGGTCCAAAACTACTTCAAGTGAGGTGTCCGGTGCCGCACAAAATACAACTGGCGAGCAGAGCCAATCCAATCATTACAGTAAGGAGACATCCCTTCTTCTAGCCGAAAGCATCATGGTTTACTATCCTCGGGCCCAAAACCACAAAGGAAAAGATGTCGCAAAAAATTATCAAATTTTAACCAAATAAAATAACACATGATTTTTAATGGGTTTAGCAAATTTTCGCCACATCGTAAATGTCTAATTAAAGTTCATATAGGATATTTTGGTAATGTTCTGGCTTGAATTTTGGATTAGTGTATCCATTTTTTAGTTTAAAAAACTATTTTTGAACCTCATTTAATGGTTCGAACAGCTTCAAATAGCATATCATATTCATTTATTTTTTTGTTATATTTGCTTCAAAACGATAGTCCTCTTTTTATTTTTATTTTAAGAAGCTGCAGCTGCAGCGGTGATCATCTAAGGAACGCCTAAAGATCCAAATTCATCCCAATCAAAATTGATAGCACAAACCCAACCCAACCCGTGTATACAACGCATCAATCAGCAATTCAGCATCATCCTGAATTTGTTCTCCATTCAGTTTCTTGACTTCATAATTTTTATTCCTACTCTGTGCATGAAGTCTAGCTAGTAACATTTGTCATAGAAATAAAAGAAACCTGCTTTTAGACTAATAACATCACTAGGACCATTTGCAATGGTTGGGATAAAGTTTAAAGTTTAAACTTTAAATCTCATCCAAACCATTTTTAATTATTGGGTTAAAACAAGCTTTGGGAAAATAATTCTTTGACTCAGTTTCTCTTCAAGAATTAAGCCCAGATTAATTCGTTATGGACCCAACAATGTGTGTGTGCTGTTCGACTGAAGCCCCACGCCCCAAACAGATTCCCCATATAAACTTTAAATCTCATCCAAACCATTTTTAATTATTGGGTTAACACAAGCTTTGGGAAAATAATTCTTTGACTCAGATTCTTTTCAAAAATTAAGCTCGGATTAATTCGTTATGGACCCAATAATCCGTGTTAGTGAGTCAGGAAGATCCTAATCTCCTGCTCAGGAGAGGATCCAATTCCAACAACTATATGGCTAATCATCGGCCCAAATAATGAGTTGTTGATTCAACAGTCTTATTTCAACCTTTTTATTTATGTCTTTCACTATCGAGGGTCGTAATGAATGTTTGACAAAAACAATGAAAGTTTCAGAGAGTAAAGGTTTAGGGTTGTAGTTCTTGGTAAGTAGTCACAGCTCACTAGTCATTCAATTAACAAAAAAACAACAACGAAAGTTACAGAAGTTGTACTGTGATCCACTCGTTTTTGTTGAAATTCTTGCCGAGTTTCCCGCAGCATACAAAATGGCAAAAGAAGTGGCCACATAGAATTAGGGTTCCACGTGATTCTCGTACACATGCATCGGAATTAGGGTTCCACGTGATTCTCGTACACATGCATCGTGATAATATCTAAGGAATGAGGATGCTCTTTGTAAGGATTTCGAGAATCCTCCAATCATATTCGTTCATTGTACATTACAAGGTCAGAAATCTTTATAAATTTTTTTATTTAAAATTGAATATAAACAAAACCTGATGAAAACTGACCGTACGATATACGATGAATGGATGTGATTAGAGGATCCGACGAGGATCCTCTGTCATATCTAAGGACCACAAGTATGAAATAAATATGATGTGTGATTCCCAACAGTAATAAATATTCGAAGTTCCTAATTTTGTTTTGGTAGTACTTAATAAAGTTGTGGTATATATTTGATCATGATATTTCTTCACACCTTCTTTTCCTTTATAATGAAGGTCTGTTTGGGCCCAAAACAATATTATTGGATTGAACGTAGGTTTATGTTCGGCCCAAAACTTTTTCAAATGTACTATGTGCTGTCTGGTGGTCATAGGCCGCTCAGTTAGGGCAGTCGAGTCCTGTTGCAAGAAGGAGTGACATGGATAAGAATGGATGGGTTGAAGTCTTAGTACGATAAGGAGTCCTAATGCAATGAGGATTCTCGGCCGGATGAGGGCATTTAAGCCTAGAAATGAATGTGGCCTAAAAAGGGGGTTGAGTTCAAAGTCCTAATAGGAGTACGATTGGTCGAGATAAGGTTGGATTAGAATAAGAAGTCCTAATCCGAGTATAGTTTTAACTCGATCATAAGGAGGATTTGTTGCTATAAATAGAGAGCAGAGTGCATCATTCAAACCTTCTCCAATCCAACACACAACTGCTCTGCGCAAACCTCTCAAACATCTTGAGATTTTTTTTTTCTTTTTTTCGCCAACACATCTTTAGTTTGGATAAACAACACTGTGAAGGCAACCGGCGAACATCTTCAGTTTGGATAAACAACATTATTATCGTAGAATCAGCTGACTGAGGAGCACCTTCAGTTTGGATAAACAGCACTTCGTCGAGGCCAACTGGTTACCTATCCAAGTCTCGATCGAGAAGGGTTTCCGAATCCTTTTTGGCAGAGGTCATTTTATTAGTCTTCTCGGCGAGGTAAGGTCTTACAAGTTACTCCATTTGGCACATTAAACGCCAAGTGATTTTATGATTGGATATTCACAAGTGAGTTTCAGAGTTCGGCATTCTGACGACCAAACTACATTTACCATCAAAACATACATATCTTTTGAGTACCTGTGTCCGTATAATTTAGAGCTGGTTCGACGTGCTTATACTCTTATAAATATAATCACTGTGATCGAACTGGGCACCGACGATTCGTGAACTTCGCATAACTAGCAAACTTGTCTTCAAGCTCGAGAACTCGAAGGCTGAGACGTGTTCCTTCCTTGGCCGCAGTCGCATGATCAAGAAGTCAGCAACGTGCTCAACGCAACATCAACAAATTTTACTCCTTGGCCGAGCTCAGCCGACGAGTTGGCACGCCCCGCATCAATCAAATGACGTAGTTAGCTTAGTAGTTACTCGGCCCATGCGCCACATAAGCTTTGTAATTTTTAGGGTCAACAAGGTCACGCCAATCACAAGATACAAATTAAACAGTTCATTTGTTGCTACTCATGAAACTTGAGTAGTTTAAAGTAAATTGCTAAGAAATTTTGTTCTACTCGCTTTAGCGGAAGAGAGTAAGATTACAAATGTAGTTCAATGATTATGCTTTTATGTGTAGTTCAGTTCGCCTAATTCATCATCTTCTATCCAATTCGATTTTCAGTATTACTACCATGACTGAGTGTATATATGCTTTCAGCTAAAAAAAAAAAAAAAAAAAAAGGGAATCCACTAATGAACAACCACCCTAGCTAACTTGCTAACTAAAGTGCTAATGATCTTCCGTCTTTAATAATCTCTTTTAACTAGACAAAACGTAAGGGAGAATACATATAAACAAAGGGAAGAAAAGAAGAGTCATCAAAATGGAGCATTAAAACTTTTTTTCTCAGTAGAATATTAGGGAACTATAAGAAGAAAGAAAGAGAATGACAATTGACTACGGATGGTCATTTTGTCCCTTGGCTTATATTCCTGGGTGTTCTATTCTAGAGAAATGTTAAGGGACTTCCTTAGACCATTTTTAATCCTAGGGCTAAAATCTAAAATTTTTAGCCCAGAAAAAACTTTTTTGCTTCAACCCTTCTGACTTAAATTTTTTAGCTTGAGATTATTAAAGAATAAATTTAGGCTAATTTTTTCTTATAAAGTAATTAAAAAAAATTATGTACACTATCATAATTTAATTTTATGAACATTTTAACCTAAAATTATTTAAATTCTGATAAATAGTGAAAAATTACTAAATTTGGGTGAATTTTGAGTTAAATAATTTTTTTTTTAATTATTTTAGTCATTGGATTTAAATTTGGGTCGTTAGATCTTTTTTTTACCATTATATTTTATTATATTCGATCTCAGCCGTTAGATTCAATAAATCCTTAGAGATATGCCCATGTAGGTGGGGTCTCGCTGGTGGTGCCCACACCATTTTTTAGGCTAAATCCTAGGAGGAATTTGGTTTTTAGCTTTTAGCCCATACATTTAGCATGGGTTGAGTTGGGTTTGAAAGGGGAATAAAACTTACAAAATAGTATTTAGCCCAGGGTTGGATTTGGTCTTAAAAGTGAGACAAATGTTTTATAATGTTGGGATAACGTTTTATAATGATAACACGAAAATTGACGTTAAAATGTAAAGCAACAAAGACTCCATAAAAAGTCATACTTTTGAGTAGCATTTGTTGTCTGTCTCGCTCATCTTATCTCGGTGGGAATGGGTTGTGTAGGAAGGACTACGGGTCTCCATTAAATGTATAAATGGACTTTTTGGGTAATGGTCCCCATTCATCATTTATTTAATGGACATGGATTGCCCAACTCCAATCCCACTATGTTTGTCCAATGCTCATGTAACTGTATTGACTATTGACTGAGTTTTAAATGAAACAACAACATTTTTATTTTTCCTATGCCTCCTCAAATTTGATTTAATCTTATTTTCCATTGAATTCAAATTTTTCTATTTAATACCTTGGAACTAAATTTTCGTTCCATTTTTGCTTAATTTTTATCATGTCTGTTACATATTTGTTAAGTTTACTTATGTGATATGAGTGAAACGCAATTATCATAGACATGATAGAAGTATAAGATCAACACATCCAACCAAATGGTGCCACATATATTGAAATAAAAAATAAAAAAAAAATAAAAAAAAGAAGAGAAGGCTTCTTCAATCTTCATCCAGTGGCCATTTTTTTCTGAAATAAAGTCCCAACAGCTTTAAATAGCTGAAATATGTAAAATTGCAGTTAATTTCATGTGCTTATGTGTATATCTAAGGATTGTTGGTGTGGATAGGTTTTGGTTTTATGTGGCAATGCTAGAAGGAGAAGAGTTTAGTGAAGCCTTAACATTTCTAGGCTTATTTTTTGCTACTCTTTTGAAAAGGAGTAAGCGGAATTTAAGTTTCAAAAGACAAAAGTGAGATTGAAATGAAATTTCAGGGACGGTCAGGGAGGTTAGATGCATTGTTGCCCACCAAAATCTGATGAGCCCCCTCCCAAGTACGGTTAAAAATGGGAGCTACAATAGTTAAGCATATAACTTAGGTTGGTGGCCAAATGCTACAGCAAATGTCTAAAAATAGACACGAAGAAGTGAAAATGGAAGGAAGAGTCAAGAAGATGTAGTCGAAGCAGAGCATTGGATGATGATCGACACGTGGGCAGTGTGGACAAAGGTGTCATTCCACTATGCTAAGGAGGAAAAAGAACGGGGAATGGAGAGAGCTGGTGGAGGGCCATTTTGTCATTTTAAGGTTGGTGAACAATGTTTTTTGAACCAAGTTTTAGCATATAGAAAGAAAATTGTTATTGGCAAATCAAAAATCTTATTCTACACTTCAAACTTTCTATATTTGGAAAGAAAAATACACTTGTAAGGAGTGTGTAGAATGAGATTTTTGGAGTGTAACATTTCCCTATAGAAAAGAAAATTGTTATTGGCACTCCAAAAATCTTATTTTGCACTCTAAATTTTTTATAATTAAAAAGAAAAATTCACTTGTAAGAAGTGTAGAATAAAATTTTGAATTGTTAATAACAGTTCCTTATAAAAAAAAATTCCCAAAAAGTAAATCAACGGTCTAAAATATGCTGAGACGAATTCAACTATCTTCTTTCTCCAACAATAAAGTGTGCAAAACGTCGTGTACTGCTAAGACAAAAATGTCCACAAAACGTTGTGTACTGCTAAGACAAAAATATCCATCAGTCGAGCTCAAGTACTCAACTGAATCATTGTGCATATTGATCCCACCACTAAAGCTCTGTTAAACACGTTCCACATGCTTACGCCATTGCATTGAATGCCAAGACATATTGCCCTATAAATTCACTAGGAATCACCATGAGCTGATCACCTCACCTCACTCCCAACAAGTATACTCTCTCATCCAGAACTGGAATTTCTGAATTTCTTTCTTGTAGAAAATGGCACACTTTCTTCAAGCTCACTCTGCTTCCTCCAAGGGACAAGTTATTGTAAGTTCCAAAAATAATAACCCAACATATATATTTTATATACACATATGTTAAGTGCCCAAATTGCTCCACAGTCCACTACACATGTACCAAAACTATCCCTACTTGGTTACTTAATTTCTCCACACACTATCTTCTCTCTCTTTTTCTTTTATGGTGAAGCGCTGATTTAGTTCCTGAACTATTACATCAAAGAAAATTAGTTCCCTGAATTATTATTTTCTTCCAGTAAAATAAGTCCATATATTGATTAAAAATGGCTAATTTCATCCATACTATTATATTCAAAGCTATTTTATTCAATTTTTTGTCAACTTAAGTCACTTAACACTTTAGAATGTAATTCTGTCATTTTCTCGCCTATAAGCCCTTTACATTTCATATAGGTTGCAAATGTAATGTCTAATTTACCCTCTAAGGTTAACTCCATAAACTATTTCTTTATGAAAAATTATCAATCTACCGTCCAATGTGTATCACATACAAGTAACGTGACTTAAATTTACGGAAAATTGAATATAGTAGCTTTGTATCTAATATTAAGGATGTAATTAAGGATGTAATTGACAGATTTTTATAATTCATGGACTTATTTTTCTTAAAAAATAGTATAGGGACTAATTTTCACTCAGGTGATAATTCAAAGACTAAATTAACAATTCATCATTTTTTTTTTTTTTTTTACTATGTAATTTCAGTCTGGTGTCTGCTTGTCATGCTAAGTTCAATGTTTCCCCTTTTAGGGCGACCTTCAGGTTCGCTATGCAAAGAAATTGAAGGAAATGAAGGATGCACTCGCAAATATCGGAGAAGATGAACAATTGATTGCGGTTGACGCCATGCAACGCCTCGGCGTTGACTATCATTTCCAAAAGGAGATTGAAGCAATTTTAAAAAAGCAATGTACGAGAGCTTATGGCGATGAAGGCAGTGATGAACTTGGTGTGGTTTCACTTCGTTTTCGACTACTGAGACAGCAAGGTTATCATGTAACCACAGGTTGGTCTCAATTCTCTTTTTGTCCCAACTTTACTGCAAAATGTTATTTTATTAAAACGACCAAGTGAACATTTATTTGTTTGTTTGTTGATGCAAATGTGAAATTTGGTTTAAAATTTTGATTTGTCTAACATTACTTTGAAAGTTAATGTCACCATTACTAGAAAGTAATTAATTTTCCTTGTGATTAACAGATGCATTTAACAAGTTCAAGAACAACGAGGAATTCAAAGTCGACATAAGCGGACTAGTGGGATTATATGAAGCATCTCATTTGAGCTTCCCAGGAGAAGAGACACTTGATGAAGCTGGAAGGCGAATCCACCAGCTTCTCACAGATTGGATGAAAAACAATCTCGATGATCATCAAGCTTCAGCGGTCGCGTACTCATTAGAGCATCCTTATCACAAGAGCTTGACAAGATTCATGGCTAAGAACTTCTTAAATAATTTCGAAGGAAAGGAGAAATGGGTCAATGTTTTGCGGGAGCTAGCAAAACTAGAGTTCAACATGGTTGAATCTCTAATCCGAAATGAAGTTCAACAAGTATCCAAGTGAGTTCAGATCAAAAGACACTGATTATAAGTTAGTACTCCTTTTTAATTAATGAAAATATTTTTCATCGTAATAATTAGGTGGTGGAAAGAACTAGGCTTGACTAAGGAGTTGAAGTTCGTGAGAGACCAGCCAATTAAATGGTATACATGGCCGATGGCATGCCTTGCAGATCCAAACTTATCAGAGGAAAGGGTTGAACTCACAAAATCGATCTCTCTTGTCTACATAATTGACGATATTTTTGATGTTCAAGGCACCCTCGATGAACTCATTCTCTTCACAGCTGCAGTTGAGAGGTACGTGTACTTGTGTGTTTTTTGTTGAAACTTTTTTAGATTGATGGGCCTGGGAAGCCCCATTCTAACGACATCAATACTGTTTACAACTTTACCACCTGCCCAATCTGTCAGGTGTGAGATTTTACCACAAAAGGTCTCGGTATTAGTTAGAGTATGGTAATCATATTTAAAGCCACTCTTGTTGATTTCCCCCACCGACGTGAGATTTCAACACTCCCCCTCACATGCTACCCCATTTAGTGGTTCACACGTGAAGATCCACACATCGGCAATTGAAACTTAAAGGTTGGCTCCAATGGAGTCCAGACTTGTTTTCAATCTTTTCAGGAAGTGCCTCTTAAGAACTCAAAGGCCGGCTCTATGTTAAGAGTCCAAGCTTGTTTCCAAGCCCACACTTCCTGGTGACAAGCTTTTGGCTTGCACGGGCCTGTAACCATAGGCTCTGATATCATGTTAGGATGTTTTTAGATCGACGGGCCCGGAGGACCCCAGTCTAACGACACCGATAATGTCCCTAACTTTACCACCTACTCAATCCGTCAGGTGTGGGGTTTTACCACAAAAGGCCCTGGTATTAGTTAGAGTAGGCTAATCATATTTAAAGCCACCCTTGTTGACTTTGCCACGACGTGGGATTCCAACATTTTTATGTCCTACATGTTACACTATTGTGCAAATAAAATGTGATTATGTTGCTAAATTGTGAATTTGAATCATGCATGACTATCAGCGGTCTAAATTCATAGTCACTTGCGCTGATATTAACGCATTTAATTAATTATTTGCAGATGGGATATTGATGCAACTGGTGAACTACCGAATTACATGAAGATGTGTTTTAAGGCTCTTTATGACATTACCATTGAAACCAGCTACATTGTGCACAAAAGGCATGGATGGAACCCTATAGAGTCCCTTAAAAAATCGGTATATAAGTTAACTTCGATTCAACGACTTAACCATTGCAGTTCAGATTTAGAATTATTGCTAATATTATAGTACTGCATGCATGCAGTGGGCAACATTATGCAAAGCGTTCCTCCTAGAAGCGCGATGGTTTAGTTGCGGGCACTTGCCAAACAGTGAAGAGTACTTGAACAACGGGTTCATCAGTTCAGGGGTGCCTGTGGTTCTAACACATGCATTCTTCTTACTGGGTCAAGGTATAAGCAAGGAAACTGTACGTATTCTGGACAACATCAACATATCTAGCATTATATCTTCAACCGCAACAATTCTTCGGCTATGGGATGACTTCGGAAGTGCCAAGGTTCGTACTTGTATTTTGATATGGTTACTTAGTTTGAGTTACATTTAGCACTTGTTTATAAAAGATATAGTCTTGTAAGGATATTTTCTGGATTAATTGCAGGATGAGGACCAAGATGGAAATGATGGTTCATACATAGAGTGTTACGTGAAAGAAAATCAAGGTTGTTCAGACAAAGATGCACGAGCATTCGTTGTCCATAGGATTTCAGAAGAATGGAAGTTCCTCAACCAAGAATGTTTCTCTGCATCAAATCCATTTTCAGCATCTTTTACAAAACTTGCTCTTAATGTTGCTAGAATGGTCCCATTGATGTATGATTATAATTCTCAACATAGCCTTCCAAGCCTTGAGGAGAATATGAAGTCGCTGCTTTCTGATAGTTTTCTTGCGCAAGACTTAATTAAGTAACCAGCGCAGCCAAGCATAGATTGATCAATCTTGAGAAGGCAAAGGGCCGCCAGAGACCATATGCAAAGTTTGTTTAATCGCCATGCTCAAATTATAGTTTGGATTCAGGAGGGGCTTGGTTCTTGCTCTCCTTGTTAGTTTTGGGAGATAGTGTGTTTTGCCTTCTTTGGCTGTCCTGGGATGAAATAAATGTTGGCGTGAGTCAACAATAATACAATAGGAATGTAATTGTGTTTCCTAGTTTGGGTATAACTCTCCTTTTATGTCTTTAATATTCCTTGTAGTACAAGGATTGAGTATGTGTGTGTGTGTGTCTTGGCCTCCTATGAGAGAAGAATATATACAGAAATATATCGAAACCCTAAAATTAGTTTTATCTATAAAGAATATAAGTTTATGATTCTAATACTTTTTTTATATCATAAAATCGTGCAAATAAGATTTCATAGAAAGACAGTCCACTTTTTTCGAAGGGAAAAAAAGTAAGTTTACACTCGCAGTTTTTAATTAGTGATGTGAACAACTTTAAAAATCACTAGAAAATCTGCCCACACTTTTGCTGCGGCGATTGAATGTATTAGTCGGAACATGCATGGATAGTTTTTACACAACGTAACTAAAATGACAATACAATACCTAAGAACCAATGAAGTGATGCTTTGCTTGCTATGCATGGATAAGCATGCCATAAGAAAGGGATTGAATGTATTAGTCGCGACATGCATGAATAATTTCCACACAATGTAAGACAGTAAGAACCAACGAAGTGAAACTTTGCTTGCTATATATGGACATGCATGCTACAAGAAAGCATTCATTTGTAGATCGTATTGTGCCATCCGTATTATACTCATAGTTTCAGGTGATCAGCCTACAACATGGGGAAAACACACAAAAAAGGCAAAGCAGAAAAGTAGAAGACATAATATTTGAGCATCTTGCAGGAATATCAAGTTTTTGAAAAAATTGCTAACAGTCTTACAAATTCAATCATTAAACTTTACACTTTACTGACCCGAGATAAAGAAAAAAGTATATAGTTTGTTTACAAATCAAAACGTAGTGCTATCAAAAGAAAATGATTAAGACGTTGAAAATACAAAATTGGATTGGGCAACCATATCTTTTATTGGTGACTAAACGAATAATTTAGAAAAATACAAACCCAATTCTAGCTCATCTGGCTCCCCTCAACTCTGTATTTCAAAGTTTAAGTAGCCAAGTTTGGAGAAGTCGTCAAATAATTACTACCTAAAGATTGAGAATAACCTACATTCACATTGCACAAAATTCTATAAAAAAAGGGACAAGTTAACATATTTAAAGTAAGTATTGCGATGCAAACCTTCTTAAGCAGAAAAATGGAACAAATCCAATGAAAATACAAAAGGAAAAGAATTTAAAGAAAAGTTACACTTTAAACATATCAAATTGATAGTTAGTCTCAATGATCTCGCAATACCAGGGACATCATAAAGAAAAGTTACACTTTAAACATATCAAATTGATAGTTAGTCTCAATGAACTCTCAACTTCTCAACTCCATCCCTCACCCCCCACTGTTTCTAATTCACCTCTCCTTCGAACTCTTCGACTACAAATTTATATATAGCAAATTGAACTGTCCATTTCAAATCATACATACATAGGCAGAAAAGTAAAAACTAAACTCCCGCCACATAAATTAAACGGTAACCAAACAAAGAAAAATTATTGGAGACTAGAACAAATCCAATTGAATTTTCATGCGAGTAATTGTAATTGGAAAAAAAAAAAAAACATATATTTAAGTGCCCAAAATTTGATCTTTGCATCATATTCTGTTCTTCTAACACAAACAGTTTCTCGTCCGTTAGGTAATTTTTGTGGCTTTCGATCAATAGTTGTACGTATATACCAAAAAAGTAAAATAGTCGACCACAAATGAAAGAAACACCTATCAAATTAATAAGAAATCTAAGTTAGAGTTGTTAAAATTCACTTTCATTTGTATAATTCAAAATTCCACACATTTATTCATACACTTCACCAATTGTCAGACACTGTTAATTGCCAAGATAGCAAGATAATTAATTCCATCAATGAAAAAAAAAAAAAATGATTTGCAACTTCAACTTACCATGCCAAAGAAGCTCCATAAAAGTATTAGCTTCCTCTTTATTGCATGCATCAAAAGCATTGCAACCGTAGATCTTGGAAATTATAAAAATCCATCCAGTCAAAAGACAATATAATAGTTATGGGAAGGTGAATATGCAACCAATATTCTAAGATATACCTGACAAATTTACGATTCCATTATAATTTCACACAAAAAAAGATCAAATTTTGATTCAAACATCAAACAAAACAATCCAATCTGTTACAGATCGGACCAACCAAATAAAGAATCTATTAATATGATTTTCAACCTAACTATAAAAATGAGCTCTATAACAGCACAATCAATATCATTTCAACCCAACTGAAAAGAAACTGATTGTATATCATAAATTCCACGGGTAATTTGATTTTGCAGATTAAAAAGAATTGAAGAATACTGAAAATTACTAAACCCCATCACAACATACCATCAACGAAGAATTAAATCCAATTGTAAACTATAGTTTCTTATAATGCATATCCAAAAGTAAATTGCAATTTCCTATCTCTCTGAGCATCTAAACAGAAACTGTAAGTCAACACTATTAGAAAATGTGCTATAGGGCACTGATTTGAGGACACCATTCTCTATCAGTGGCTTTGTATATGTATGTGTCACTATTGTTTGAATTTGGTGCCTTAAACCTTTTCAACACCATTCATTGGTGTCAATTGTAAAAATTTTGACACCAAAGTCATATTGTTTTGTTTTTTAACTTAGGATTCAGTTTTGCTCCTTTTTTTTTTTTTTTTTTTTTTTTTGTCAAAAATAGTTTTATATTCATTTAATAGTATTATTCCACATATATTTTCACATCCATATAAAATACAAAGTTATCAAACCGTAAAAGATATTTTCAACATCCTCTTTTATTCATATTTCTAGGGGTGGAAAAAAAATCGAATATCCCAAACCAAACTGAAAAATTCTCAAAACCGAATTGAAAAAAATACAAAACCAAAAATCCCGAAAATTTCGGTGTCCAATACCGAACCGATACCAAAATTTTGGTACGGGAATCGGTCTCAAGTTTTCGTTCGTTTGGTAATCCTGAACCAAACCGAAATAAAAAAAATATATATTATTTAATTTTTAAATATATATTTGGAATCGTAACAACCGTCGGATTCGGTTGAGATTTAATCTCAACCGTTGAATATAAATAAAACCTACTCAGAAGTCTATGTCTCGACTTTTTATGTCCACAATAATTTTTTATGCGTATGTAAATCCACTTAACTCAATTCAGTAACAAATCTAAATGATAGACTCATCATATATCAAAACAAAACATTTCATCATAAAGTATAAAGGCTAGCTTTGTGCCGTGAGATTAGTCAGCCGGGTTAATCAGTAGTGGTGGAATTGTCTACACCCTCACTCTCTCTCACCTCATACTCAAGCTTCAACTCGGTACCTGAACCTCACCACCCTCCTTGCCGATTTTTCTCTCCTCCCACATAAGTGACATCAGCCAAATTCGTCGCCTGAATCCCGAATCTACCCACACCAATCCTCATTCCTCACTCGTGAATCCATCACCTGAATCGCTACTTCACCCACTGCCCATGCCACATGAATCCGGCCCCTGAATTGAGCTCTCGGTCTCAGTCCGCACTCCTCCTCACTACACAAGGTAAGAAATTCCTGCAATAAACTCAACCAAAGTTCATACAGATTGTTTGATTCCAAATTCGATTAGGGATTTTGAATTTAGGTATCTGAATTAGGAATTTCTGAAATTAGAGTTTCTGAATTAGGGCTTTTTGAATTAGGGATTTTGAATAGGGTCTCTGAATTAGGGATTTTGAATCGACGGGGTGGTGAAAAATATTTATTTTGCTCATGCTAAAATGACAAGCTGCTGTTCTGGGCTTTTTGGGCTTCGAAGCTCTAGAGTTTTGGACCAATTATCGGCGGCAATCATCGTGAGCCGGTCCCGCTAAATCTCCGACAGCGCTATCGAGCTAGGAAGCGCCGAACCGGGCTTGGCCTTGACCGGGTACTCGGCGACATGGTGGCGCTTGAAATCGTATGGCCCTGTTCCGTACACCTTCGTCATTGCCACTCGCTCACTGATCTGGTTGTATTGAGGTGGAATTGTTTATGGTTAATGTGCTTACTTATGATGTCAAAATTTGAATTAGTCATAAAAATAGGTTGTGATGTTACATTGATTTGGATACTAGCCCTTTTCTTCGGTGCATCAAACTAATGCGATTTTGTGGATCAGGATTAACGCCAAAGGCAGAGTACAGAATGATTGGAGCGGTTGAAGTTCGTTCCATGGCAGGAGTTGAGACCGTTGTTGGTTGTACAGTAAAATTCTAGTAGTTGGATCGAAGTTTCGCGAGGATTGGATGGACCCTTCGCCTCCTCCTTGAACTCTCTGTGATTTTATCGCTTGATAATTCACATTCTTCATTATAATGTTTGTAAGTATATATCAACAATAAATTTTGTTTCCAGACCAGAACATGTTCTTTACATCATGTATCAAACATACGCATCCAGGACACTATTACATAGGAAGCTTAGAGAAATCCTAACCCTTCTTGGGTCATTCCAAATATTTAAAATTGGGGAGAAGACAACTTAATATATAAGATTTTACTTGTCAAATCATTTTCGGAGGTGTCAGATTTTTACCTTACCTTTTGGATCTGAGAATCACGTGGTATCCGCACAATTTTCAGCCTTTGAACTTGTGATTTGAGCCGCTCTTCGATATCATCGTCGTTAATCCTGGTAACTTACGTAGAGAACATACATACATGAGACATTTCTGATTCATCTTTATCTAATCTGCATTCTGGACAGGAACTAAACGGGACGAAGGTTGAACTTTACCTCTGAAGTGTTATTGGGCCAGGATTTGGGACGGAGATCTGACATGCACACGTTAGGGATGAGAGAGAAATGGGGATTAAACCCAGAAGGTGGGATCATCTGAATAGCAAGGAAGAAGAAGAGGGGAAAGAGAGATGAGGTTTTAAATGGGGTGAAGAAGAGAACCAGCTGAGACAGAGAAGCGAGCTTCCCTCCATAGTTGAGGTTCAGGCCTGTGGGAGAGGAATTGCAGAGAGGATGCAATCGGAGCTTCGGGTTTCAGGAAGCAAAAGTGCGTTTCCATCCCCACCCTTTCCACAATGGTCGACACGTGCATGGTTGAAGGGGTGGCAATTTCGTAAATAATCCAAATTTCCAATATGAAACCGAAGAGCCGGTGGCAATTTTGTAAATAACTCAAAATCCACGTCAAGTCACTGTTCATTTGTACAGTGCAATTGAAAACCTTACTTACTTTAGACTAAAGCGATTGTAAAACTACTTTTATGACACATTAGCTACAATTGAAGTTTTTATTTTATTTTAAATTTAGCTACTTATTACTACAGTCTAGTGGTATTTTTCTTCACTTGTAAGTTAGAGGTTTTAGGTTCAATTCTCGTCAAATGCAAATTTGAACCACATTTTTGATAGTTCATTGTGAGGTTAAGTCTATTTCCTTCCCTTTAGAATAGATAATATCGTTCGTTCAACAAAAAAAATTGTATGAAATTGTAGAGGTATTATTTTCGATCCAACAAATATTCAACATGTGCAACACTACCTTAGGCGAAATATTTTGGCGGCAACCATTTTACGGCTAGGGGATGACTTGGAAAGGTCAAAGGTGGTCAAATTAACTGAATTTTTTTTTATAAATAAAATAATCATAATTATGCCTGCCCCAGACTCAGATCATCTCCATGTCTCTTTAATCATGCGAATCCGACGAATCCTTGAATCTTGGCTGTTCACACAGATCAAATGATCAGAAATAAACTTTTTATTTTATTTTACACGAAACAAGTTTGCCTCTGTTGAGTATTAATAAATGACAGCTCAACATTAGTTAGTTAATGAGGTTGTCATGTCATACTAAAACTATTAAATTGTTAAAAAGATTAGTTAGTCGGTTAGAAGTGTAAGAATGAAACTTTAAGCTAGATATATGTATGTTAAAAGCTTTGTAATTGTGATGATCCATTTCATCATGTCTGAAATACACTTCATATAGTTTACTCTCTCTCTTAATTATTTCTCTCTCAAGTTCTTCATTTTCCTACAATCCTTATTGCTCTTTGATTCTTTCTTAATGTAGTTAATAGCCTCGCCCCTTTCTAGATTCTTCCTGCGTCGTTTTCGTGATTTATTTATGGCTGTTTGATTTGCATGAACAACCAGGATTTAAGGGTCCGTCAAACCCGCAGAAAAGACATCTTGTGAGGATCTCAGTCCCATCACTCATTGTCTATTATTCCACACACGTTTTAATGAAATTTTTAATAACAAGTTTACCTTATCGCAAAATTTCATAGAAGGAGACATAATAAAATATAAAGAAAGAGTTTCTCCACGTCTCTCTCTTTTTGATGCACCACCGGTCCTCACAACCAAGGGCGGATTCACATAGGGACTTGGGAGGTCCCAGGACCTGTCGGCGATTTTAAATCGCTGTTATAAATTTTTCAGGGACCCCTCGTACTCGAGCATGAGGTCTATGTAGGTTGTAGGTTGCAGTGGCTGTCTTTTTCTCGGAGAAGATCACCACGCACAAAGAAGAAAGAAAATGGGGACCCTTCCTGCCTCTCTCCTCCTTGCTTTTGCCACGGTCTCATCCATCGGTGCCACCCACTTCTCCTCCAACCTTTCTCTGCCGTCTGGCAGGGGCAGTACATAAGCCCAAATTTCCCCAAATAATTTCAACCATCTTAGTAATTTTTCTTATGGGTGAAATTTCTTTCATAAGGTTAGTAAGATGGATATGATCTGTCATGGGTTGGTGAAATTTGGGGGTGGAGCTGCCATGGCTTCGGAAGAATGGGGAGGGAGGCTGTTGGTGGAGGTATGGCAGCTTTGTTCTTAGTGAGAAAGAATGTGGATGTTTGGAAAATAGTAAAAAAGAAAAATGGTGTGTTTGGTTAGAAAGATAGTGGGAGTTTGGGGTGAGTTTTATTTGACCGGTGTTTTAAATTTAGTGGTTCATATTAGATAATCAATAACTTAGGTACTCCCTAGTAACTCATGAAACCTTGTAATGGACGCTTGAATTATGATTTTATAATTTGTAATATTGTTTTGCATATGATTTTTGAATGAAATGTATTATATTTAAATTTTCAATGTTATTTTTATCTATAAATTTTTTGACCTTTATAATTGGGACCCCTCGAGTTTCAAATCCTGGATCCGCCACTGCTCACAACCCAACTCAAAATCAAGCAAAAGATCCAAGATTTAAGTTGCTGCTTCATTTAGGTGTTTGCAACTCACATCACAGTTAATATTGAAGAGAAAATCGATTGCGCAAAGATATTATACAATTCTTGAATTTAAGAAGCGATTCATGATATAAATGCAAATAGTGAGAAACGTGTAACAAATTAAAACTTAGGGTTTGTCGGCAATAGCACGGATACCAATTTAGGTACTCTTTAGATGGGTTTTGTGATTTGGTCGACAAAATTAGATAAGAGTTTAATAAACCATAAAAAAGCTTACTAAAGTTGGTCTTCAAAGAGCAAAAGATTAATTGTATCTGGTTTTGTTTGTTTGTTTTAATTAGATGCTTGAAGGTTTAGTTTATAGATTTAAAAGGTTGCGAAATTGAGAAGCGATGAACATAATATTGAGTTTAACGAAGGGATTACTGGGTGGATTCAAGGAAAAAACAATATTGGATTGTTGAGGCTATTTTAGGAATAATGGTAAGTGTGGAAATAAGTTTGCTCTCTTTTTACTTTTAATTGGGGGTGTAAATATAGAGAGGGGGGAGAAATAAGAAGGTGGACATTGTAACAGTGTTAAGTAATCATAATGATGGTTATAATTATCGATCAGTTGAATAAAGAAGGAAAAAAAAAGAAAAAAACTAGAACATAAGTATAAGACATGCAAATTGCAACCAGATCCGGATCGGAAGAGAGAAAAGGTAAGATCAAGAAAAATAAAGTATCCTCGTTTTTTCACCATTCCGAAAGAATGAGCATTTGTTTCGGATTCTCTTGTGAGGATTCTACCGATCTTTCAATTATATTCGTTCATTGTACATCATGCAGTAATAAATTATTGTAAATTTTTTTATTTAAAATTAAATATAAACAGTACCTAAAGAAAATTGATCGCATGAAGTATGATGAACATATGTGATTGGAAGATCTCTAGAATTATTACCAAAAAAGATCCAAAGAGGATCCTCATTCGATCCGAAAATATCTTAGTTGTTGAATGGCCATACCAAAGTCATTATCATGTTAGGATGTGATTTGTCAATGAAAACGCAAATTGATAATGACGAAAATTCAAACTCTCAACGTACAATTAACCGGCTCGATCATGCAATGACCCCAACTTTTAGTACTTTTCTGAAAATTTATATATATATATATATATGTATTTTAATGCTAACGATATCAAAATTTTAAACTAAATTTTGTAAATTAAATGATATAAAAGCTTATTATTGAATTATTGCTAAGTGTCAATTAATTTGCTTATTTCCTATTAATGATACATCATTTGATTTGTAAATTTAATTTATGTAATATTATCCATTTTTTTTTTCTTTTATGAGGGACCATTAATTACTTGATTCATTGAATTGAGAATTGTAGATACATAAATTATTTGTTTGTTGTAGTACATTAATACAAAACATAATGCAACGGTGCCCATATATATATATATATATATATATATATATATTTTTTTTTTTTTTTTTTGCCCTTTTCCCTTTCCCTCTCTCTGGCGTAAACCGACAGGGCCCATATTTCCCTTTCTCCCCACCATTTTGCAAGCAACAAAACCCATGATTTCATGGATTTCCTTCTCATACCCGGGCTATGCCCTCTAGTCCGACTAGACCCACGATGGTGGGTCGGGTCCACCTCCTACACCTGTGGCCAGATTTCGTTGGAGGGATTTAATTTTTGGAATACGACAAATGGCTAGCCAAATGGATACAACATACATCCAAGCACAAATTTAGCCTAAAATTTAAAAAATGTTTGGAATATTATATTTTATAGACAACGTGTAGACCAGGTAGGATCTACTTGTATTGATGAGCTTTATTTTTATTAAATAGTTCACATATAACTTGTAAAGTTTGGTTTCTCTAATCACTCTTAGAATTTTGTTTAATTTTTTGGAGATGCTTTATAGAGCTGTATCGTGATGAAAAATCTACAAGTACTACATATGTATGTGAAAAACGAAGATGCATGGAATGGAATATCAATGTAGCTTTCACTTACCGGGGTCGTAGTCATCAACCTATATAATAGAAGGCGACAGTCCAAATTTAGGGTCACGCATGCTGATTTTGGGGTGATGCATTTGACAAAAGGTTAGGATAAAATTTCCCTTAACCAAAAAAAATCCAAAAGCAGCCCAATATAATATTTCAAATAATGTAGGGGTAATTTGGTCATCATAAAATTTATTGGAAGAGAGAAAAAAAAAAAAAAAAAAAAGGATAAGTGAAAGTTGATGGTGCCCACGTAAAAGGGAAAGAAAATATAATAAAAAATAAGGAGACTAACATATGTGCCCTTATGTCAATAGCAATAATGCAGCAACTAAAATGTTTAATGTGCTCTTTATGGGCATGCTTTTTGGTCATAGGACACACTATGGCATTTTGTTCGCAAAGATTGGGGCACTATTGACAGCATATTTTTGCCTTAAATATTGACGTGAACTATTGTTCTCAAATTTTAATTGGCACAAATACATCATTTTTTCTTTTTGGGCACTAACTAATGTGCTTTTTGTTCAGATGGCATATTTGAGATAGTTTAATGTTCAATAAAATTTTAGAAAAGCACACAAATTTATTGTGTTCCTTGCCCATTTTTCTTGTAGTGTAAGTCAAAATTTAGGTTTGGTAGTGCTTAACAAAGTTGTGGTATATATTTGATCACTATATTTCTTCGCACCTTTGTGGGAAGTGGGGCTAAGTGGCCACATAGAATTAGGGTTCCACGTGAGTCTCATACTCATACATCGTGATAATATCTGAAGATCACAGACATATTAATATGATATCTCATTCCCAACGGTACTAAATAGCCAAAGTTCAAAATTTATGTTTGGTAGTACTCAACAAAGTTGTGGTATATATTTGATCACGATATTTCTTCGCACCTTTCGTTTCCTTTTTCATGAAGGTCACGAATTAAACATTTTATTTGCTGCTGCTCACAAACTTTAGTACTTTAAAGTAAACTGTTAGGAAATGCTTTAGCGGAAGAGAGTAAGACTACAAATGTAGTTCAACGATCATGCTTTTATGTGTAGTTTAGCTCACTTAATTCATCATCTCCTATATACAATTTGACTTTCAGTATTCCTCCATGACTGAGTGTATATATGCTTTCATATATTATTCATCTCATATATTATCATTTCAGCTAATGAACACAAGGGGAATCCGCTAGTGAACAACCACCGTAGCTAACTTGCTAACTAAAGTGCTAATGATCTTCCATCTTTAATAATCTCTTTTAACTAGACAAAACGTAAGGGAGAGGACACAAAGAAAAGGAAAAAAAAAGAGTCAACAAAATGGAGCATTTTCTCAGTAGAAATGAAGTTAAGGAACAAAGAAGAAAGAAAAATGATAAATGATGGTGCAACCGTATTGACTGAGTTTTAAGGATATTAAACCATTCCTATTGTTTCTATGCCTCCTTAAATTTGATTTTAATATATTTTTTTCTTCAGTGTCAAATTTTGCCTTTTAACTCCTTGAAATTTAATTTTTTGTTACACTATACATGATATCTATCATGTCCACTTATAACTAACCATGTGACACAAGTATAAGATTACTCCATATGTCATAATATAAGTGCGATCTAATAACAGTGAACTATTACTGATATTGTCTTCACTTAACTACATATGCAATCTAATAAATATAAATTTTTATTACAGAAAACCTCAATGCAAGTTGTATTTAATTTTATCAAGTCTTTGAAATGAGACTTTTTACATTGTTCAACATTATCAACCAAACTTGTACTATCCACGGTCACAATTGCATATGGGTTATACAAGTTATATGTCATTTAGTATTACGACAGGTTGATAAAAAATGAGATCGAGTAACGTTGGAGATACCAAATTTATGTGCATTACATCAATGATTAAAAATTTATGCTAGGAGACCATTAATAGTCTAGTGATTTTCCTCTTCACTTGTAAATGAGAGTTTTTAGGTTCGATTCTCGCCAAAGGCGAATTTGAACCACATTATCGTTTGTCCATTGTGAGGCTAAGCCCATCCTCCCCCCTCTCTTTAGTGTAATCAATATCGTTTGTTCCAAAAAAAAATTATTTATGCTAGGGTACACCACGAGATCATACTTTTATTGAAGAGACGTGGGACAATGCGGTAAACTAAAATTGGATTTTCCTAATATTTCTATTAAAAAATTATCCTTGAATTCACGACACATCAATTATATCATACATGTAACACATCTTCTAAAAAATATGTAATGTCTCACACACAAATGTAAACTCATATGAAACACAAGACACTGTATGTTTTAAAAAACTGAAACAAAGTATGAAAGAAAGAAAAAATGTAATGTCTCACACACAAATGTGGACTCATATGAAACACGAGACATTGTATGTTTTAAAAAACTGAAACAAAGAATGTATGAAAAAAATGGTATACAAAAATCACTTCACTTACCATCTAAAATTGGTTGAATCTTTTTGTTTGCCAAAATATAAAATGCTTTCAATACTATTTTTATAAGAGGACAATTGACATATGACAAAAAAAGAATGTCATAAACAATAGTTTGGTCATAATTAGGTGTTGTTTGTTAAGTAATATGCAAAAAGCAAAACAGAGAGATCGCAGATGAGGAAGAAGAAGGAAATAGAGAAGGTTTAGAGAGAGAGAGAGAGAGAGAATGAATTGCCGTTCTTATTTTTCTTGATTAGTCTCGGGTTACAGAGGGTACAGTTGCTATACAGATGAGTACTTAGCTAACTGCCTTAACCAACTCCATTACTTACCAACAATCCTAACTAATTATTCTAACAGCCACACTCCTAATTGCCTTATCTATTTGGCTGATTACATGTGTCATGATCCATACCCTCCATATCCTATATATTCTAACATCCCCCTGCAAGCTCATGGTGGTCCAAGCATGAGATTGTTGCAGTGAGTATTGAACAATGGCGAACTCAGTCCTTTGGTAAGAATGTCGGTAAACTGCTCGGAAGAAGATACAAACTGAACCATGAGCTTCTTGCTTGCAAAACGTTCTCTCACAAAGTGAACATCAACTTCAAAATGTTTTGTGCACTGATGTTGCACTGGATTTTTAACTGAAAAAGCTAAGCATAGTCCATCAATAATTTATTAGTTTTAAATTTTTTTCTTTCAATTTATTGATTAATTTAATTAAACTACTACTTATACCATTTTAAAATAAAGTTATTCGAACATTATTTTTGAGTGTTAGGTGAAGGACAACCTTAAAAAGAATTTTGACAAGATTTTCAACAATTTATCAGTAATAATAAAAAAGATTAATTGTTAATTCCTCATGATTATAATTACAGGAAATAGGGATGGCCTAGCAAACGTAATTTTGGGACTTTGTTAAGTAAAGTTGGGAATGGCACGTAATATTGATGGGACTGTACGTGATCCTCAGACATTTTCACGATGCATACGAGACTCACGTCAAATCCTATTGTGATCCCACACGTTTGTTTTTTGGTATGCTGCGGGAAACCCGACCGGCAAGACTTTCGAAAAAAAAACGAGTACAACTTCGAAATTTTCGTCGAATGACTAGTGACTACTTACTATAAGACGGAAAATGATCATTTTCGAATCTTTTTTGTGGGAATTCGAAGAATTCATCAATCACGATCGTTATTATGTGATCATTTTTCGTTAAATACTAGTTATATTTAATTTTAAATTTTAAATTTCAAATAATTTCTGACCATACGATGTACGATGAACGACAGTGATTGATTGATCCTTCGAATCCTGATAAAGAGAATCTAAAGAGGAATCTTTTCCCTCTAAGAAGAACAACAACCCAAAACCCTAACTTTGTGGAACTTTCATTGTTTTTGTTAAACATTGATTACGAACCCCGAGACTGAAAGCTAAATTGGTATTAATTCCACTCCATGCATCGTCCTTTTTCACCTACATATACAACTAAGATCATCTCTAAAGAAGATGTCAAAATATAAATATCAAATGTTAATTTGATGGCTAACATGACAATGTCAGATTTTCTTTTTTTCCAACCGATATGTTTCTTTGTTATAAATGATATATCTAGGATGCATTAAAAAAAAAAATCAATTAAAATACATTTTCAAGATCTATAATTAGTGAATTAATAGGATCTACATAATAAAACAATTAAAAAAGAAATTTGACATCACCTTTTCACATTAGTCCACTATGAACCCAGTCTGAAAAGTCATTACAAATTGTACCATCTTAATCACAATCAGCATCCCTTCTGCAAAACATGGTAAAGTTTTTTCACGTTCCTTGTCACATTAGTCCATAAAACAACAGAGGATCTTTAATCCCAGCTTTACCGACCAAGCAAAAGCAATCCTTATCCAGAGGATTGCATGGGATCTTCATTTGAACTTGAGCAGCCTATCTTCTGGCATCGGCCATGATTGATCCTAATGCAATAATACCATGACAAAATCACAATAATAATCTCTCAAAATCTAACGTGTAAAACCGGAATCCTTTCTTCATCCAACAGCCTTAATTATAGCGGGCGATGGTGTTAAATCGAGTCTAAACAATTAGAGACTAAACCATGCTGAACTCTAGTTTTGTCAAGCTCTTGTGATAAGGATGCTCCAATGCATATGCGACTGCCGAAGCTTGATGTGTTACTGTTGAAGAACAATGTATGAGTTATAATTTTAGTCTTGAAAAGGCTCAAGAGTCAAGAGTACGTAGAACAAATAACGACAATAAATGAATGTGAAACGGAAAGTCCAATTTTTGTTACAGAACTTATAATGCGTTTTTGGATGCATAAACGGCCTAGGTTGGGAATCGGTTTAATCATATACATGTATAAGTTTAGTGCAATAATCTGGATCCTTAAATTTAGTCAATGGACAAGATTACTGAGAGGAACAAGACGCATGTTCATCAAGTATTCATATATGTGTTGTCACATTACATATTTTACAGCTAAATAACCTAGTCCAATATGCTCAACGGGTACATTTTCTTTTTGGGCTGCGGTCAAGACTCAAGCCCGTATCCAAAGAGTTCGAGTTGTTTTTTTTTCTGTTTTTTTATAATGTTTTTTAAGAAATAGAGGACGAGTTATTTTCTCTCAAACGTACTAACTACAAAGGCCCAAATCCGAAAATCCCGCGGCCAACACCTCCGAGAGGATGTCGTTCTCTCGAGTTCTCCAGCGCTCCTTCTGCACCGCCACCCAATCCAACGTCACCAGCAGTAGGAGCATTGGCGCCATCTCCACCGACCTCTACAAAGAGCGCAACCTCAAACGCCTCGTTGAGAAGTTCAAAAAATCATCCGAGCTCTATCGCTTCCATACCAAACTCTCATTTACGAGGACACCGTACGCCGTCTCGCCTCCGCAAAACGCTTCGAGTGGATCGAGGAGATCCTGGAGGACGAGAAGCAGCACGCGGACCTCTCCAACGAGGGATTCGCTGTCCGACTGGTTACGCTTCACGGGAAATCTGGCATGTTCGAGAATCCCGGTGTTTGACGAAATGCCTGAGAAAAACTGTGAGCGCACCGTCTTGTCCTTTAATGCCCTCTTGGGTGCTTGTGTTAACTCCAAGAAATTTGACAAGGTTGATGAGGTTTTCAGAGGGGTCTCTCAGAAGTTGTCAATTGAACTAGATATGGTGTCGTATAATACTGTGATCAAGGCGGCGGTTTCGATGGTCGTTGAGATGGAGAAGAAGGGTGTTGAGTCGGATATGATCACATTCAACACGATCATGAATGCGTTGTTTGCGAATGGTCAGTTTTTGGCAGCCGAGAAGATATGGAGTCGAATGAAGAATGTTGTCCCTGATGTTAGGAGCTACAATGCCAGGTTGTTGGGATTGGCTTCGGAGAAGAAAACTGACGAGGCGGTTAAATTATTCGAGGAAATGAGGAACAAGGAAGTAAACCTGAAATGTTAAGCTTCAATGCCTTGATCAAGGGATTTGTTAATGAGGGTAAATTAGAAGAAGCTAAACAGTGGTATCGTTAACTGGTGAAGAGTAGTTGTGCTCTGCAAAAATGGACTTTCCACAGGCTCTTGTTCCTTTTGTTTGCGAGAGGGGTGATTTGGACATAGCCTTTGAACTCGGCGAGGAAATTTTCAAAAGGCGTCTCCTTGTGGATGTGGAGTTACTGCAGAGTGCAGACTGGTGGATGGGCTAGCTAACGCTTCCAGGATCAATGACGCAAAGAAGATTGTGAGGCTTGGGAACACAAATACATAGCTGCGTTACAATTTGCAGTTGCCTTCAGAGGAATAATGTAATTCTGTTGTTGTTTGTTTCTTTTCGCATGTCGAAATGTTTGTGCTTTTATTGCTAGACCCTTCTAAATTTTATAGTTAAATTTGTGCAAGCTTCAAATATTCCTTCAATTTCAGTGTTGAATAGTTATTATTACACAGATTTTCATACAGCATAGATTTCAAATACGCCTCAACAGGTGGAAGGTGTTGGTCATCATCGTAGCGACACATTAACGGGGCCATTCTTACAAGATTAAGGGAAGCCGTGGTGAATGTCGCTGGACAAGGGTATTTAGGAGACACCAATTCTTTGTTTAGCTGCTTCCATTCTTCTTAAATCATATTTACAGTATTTTCTTGTGCTTCCTCCATTGAAGAACCCGGATTTTCATCTAAGTAGCGTCGTATCTATGACCCCTCGTGCCGATCCTGATTCTCATCCTTCAGTCAAACTATGCACATTTTGAGAGATATGAACAAGATGTTTACTCTATGTAACGTGTTTGATTTGAATCTGATTATATATATAATCACCTAGGCGCTTCCCAAATCTTCCCAAAGCCAAAGAATTGCTGCTTTGGAAAATGCAATTTCTGGAGTTTCATTCAATGGCTCCACACTTTCGTTGTACCTTGACCCAAGAGAAAGAATCTATGCACCATCATCGCACAAACCCCAGAAGAAACAATACCATTCTTTAAGTAGTCTTCCGCGTTCGGCAAGTGCCCGCATTTGAACCGCTTTGCTTCTGATAAAAATGCATTGCACAGAATCCCCCACTGCACGTGATAGTAGAATTAACTATCTGTTAAACCTTTTCTTGAACAAATTAGTAATTAAATTTCATGACACTAATCCGGTTTAATATATTACCTTAAACGAACGTAATGGGTACCACCCATGCTTTTGATAGAATTTGCAGCTGATTTCATTCGTCGTATTGTAAAGAGCCATTAAATATATGTTCATGTAGTCCGGTTTAAGTGCTCTATAATATTTACTGATCAATTCACGGTGAAAACTGGTGAAGCCAATTAAGAAAGTACAGGACATTTTATTGTTTACATATTGACGGCCTCAGTGAAGAGAGGTAGTTCATCACGCGTCTCGTACATCGAAAATGTCATCAATAAATAGTTTTGTGAGCTGAATCCTCTCAGTTTGGATCTGTTGAGCGCAAACTACAGTTCCTAGGCAGTCCCATCTCTTTCCACCACCTAATTAATTTGTTGGATGAAATAAACAGACAAATTAGGATTTCTATAGTGCAGTTAATCATATTGTCTACATGCGGATATATTCTTGATATTGATAATATTGTTAGTACTTCGACCTTGTAGATATGTGCACAACATGGCTGACGATAAATTGGACCACATTTTAAAGAAATGCTGTTAAATGCACGATGTCAGTTAACTTTGGAAATTTGAATATCTCCTTCTGACGTAAGGACTGAACCAAATTAAAATCCGTTTTCCCACATCCTGTAGCATATTTAGCCATCTATTGTTCATGCCAGCTAGGGAATTAGTAAAAAAAAAAAAGTGGCCATGAATGTGGCCAAGCTTTTGTGATGGGGGTACTCCAGTGTGTTCCCCACAACTCTGGCCTGATGAGGACCAAGATAGGACAATGATCTATTTAGGAGATTACTACTCAATTTTCCAGCTTCATCAAGTGCATCTGCTGCTTCCATGCTTAGCCGTGAAGCTTCATACACCAATCCCTTGACCTCTAAACTAATTAACATTTTCTTAAAATGCTTCCTTCGCTTTCCTTCTAGTTGTTGACACATCTATTAATAACAAAAGTTATAATTGGGAGTGATTGACTGATACTGAATATCAATCTACAATACTACGTAAATATACGAAACAAATTGTTACCAAAATTTTAGTTATACTCACCCTCGGGCACGAAGTGACCATGTTGTCTGACTAGCCAGAACCGAAGGGCAACTTCATGAAGGTCATTATGTTGATGAGAAAGGCCATGAGCTGATAGATATGATTAGGTCAATTTGTTCTTCGAAAGTGGTAATCTATACCTAGACGTTGAACGACATCGATCATGTTCAAACTTTCGAGCGCGCCTTCTCCTCCTACTTTGCTCAATACATTCCTGAATACCTCCAACTTTTATTCATGTTAGAAACGGCATGTCATCCTGCAAGCAAGGTGGAGTTATTGGAAGAGTGGACATAGGTGGATATAAATAGCTGAATGAGATTAGAGTGCCCAATAAGTAGGATCTTTTTTTGAGCAATATTTGGAGTGGAGATAGCAAAGTTGGCCTGAGAAGAAAATGCCATAGAAGGAAGAGTACAAGTGTTTAAATTTGTTGAATTTTTTCGGCACATGTATCTAACCAGGGCCGGAGCCTGACATAGATTGTAGGTGGCCCTGACCCTCTCGCACCATTTAAGCAAGCTTACGTTATTCCTTGATTTGCACAAGTTATTCGTCATTAAATGTTTCTTTTATATTATATGTTTTGCCTATCCGCAACCCACCCCACCACCACCACCACCTCCCCCCCCCCCCCCCCAAAAAAAAAAAAAAAAAAAAGACTCCGTCATTGTATAAATGTATGTTATACATTAATATATTTTAGAATTTTCACTCTTTTTCATAACTTTGAAAGAATTTTTATTCCATGCATCAACCTACATTGCTCTTAATACATAGAGAGTATGAGTTCCCACATTGAGAATATAAGAAACCTTATACGTGTTTATAAGGAATTAGGCTACTTTTGATACTTTCAAGTGAAAATTTTTGAAATGTCATATGAACTTATTCCTATTTTTCAAATTGTTATATAAACTAAAATTTTAAGCAATTTGTCATACCAACTTTAAAAAATCATTAATTTGTCATCTCACCCTAACTGCCGTTAAGTTTTCTATCCAATATAAGTCAAGTGTCTCACACAAGACTTGTGTTCGGGGTTATTTAGGTCATTTTAACATCTTTTCAAATGTATTTTACTTTTCTTTAGTACAAACACTTAATTTTTTTACTTTTCTTTAGCACATATAGATCTACAACTCCATTTATGCCACAAAACGTCAACATGTTTCTCATTTATAGAGCCCGTATGAAATTATGTCTTAGTGACATGCTAAAATGCAAACTCCCACTTGTGTATCATTACATATTTGGAATAACCATAAGAGAGTGCATTGCATGATCATTTCATTGCTATCATATAAAAAAATATTGTTCCATTGCCTGATAAACCCTACAGTTTTTTGTCGAATATAACTTAATAAAAGGGAAGTAAGGTATTAAAATGACCGAATAACCCTAAACACAAGTCACTTATATTGGATGGAAAACGTAACGAAGTTAGGGAGAGATGATAAATTAATGATTTCATAAAGTTGATATGACAAATTGCTTACAATTTTAGTTTATATGACAAATTGAAAAATGCATACAAGTTCATATGACATTTCAAAATATTTGCTTACTTTCAAATGATTTTATGATAGAACGCCAACTTCCTTCATGGTATCAAAATAAATCAATACATGTGTGAAGCTCAACAACCACATGTATTTCACATCACTTAATTTGTTCATTATTATGTCCCTGTTAATACCTTGACCACAATCAGTGATACATTAGCAGATTAAATAAATAATTATTAGTGAGTGATTAGTCATAGCCAGCTGACAGTTTGTTTGAGTGGAGAGTTATATATGAGCTCATGCTCTGGAGGTAAAAGATAAGAACAAATTTTACAAAACGAAATCAAAATACCAAAAAAATATTGGAGCACCGCTCCTTCTCTTCCCTCCTTCCCCTTTCTTCCCTATCTCTCAGTGTTACTTGCAGGTTGAATAGGGAACTGAGAATTGGATTTTATCATTCATGCTTTAAACATAATAAATTTTAGTTGAAACCATACGTTTTGTGCGTTTAGAATGTGTTGTCCATTACAAATGTCCCATGTGGTGTTCGAAGTTTTGTATTTGATTTATGTTTGTGGACTACCAGTATTTGTACAAGACTATACGAGGAATACCATGAACAAAAACTTGTGTTTGTAATGCGTTAAATTTCTATATAGACCAATAGTCTTGGAATGAAGCTTTGACTAAAAAAAAAAAAAAAAGTCCTGGAATTAAGGAAAAAATTACTGATTAATTTATATATAAAGCTAGAAGGCAAAAAATGGTGAATCATTCTTAAATTCTAGACTCTAAACCCTTGTCAAGGTATTTCTTATTTCTTTAAATATTGTACATTGTAAGTTTCTCATTTTACGAACTAATAATTCTATTGTACATACTTTTTTAATAAAGTAAAATTTATCTTATTTTTCTAAAAAATAGATTATACATTATTCAATGTACTATATTATTCCATTTTGTCAACATTTAACCAAGCAAAACTCTATTTGAATAAACAGAAGCCATAGTAACACAACACTTCATTCATACAACAACGGCTTCTCATCTTGGTGTAAAGAAATCAAGAACGATGGATGGAATGGGAATGAATACAACAAAGTAATCCAGGTAGCACTCAAAACTAATTGCAACCGTTAGTTTTAGAAAATTTAACTTGCAAGTGAGTCAACAAACAATAGGAAATACGATCAAGCGTCTTCGAAGTATCTCCTTTGATGAATTTTTACTAGCAAATATATCGTGGTACAACATTATTTATTAGTTCAATGTGACCTCAATATTTATTTTTTGTTCTTCTGCATTCTCTGATTATGTCACTTTTTTTTTTATAAGGAAACGTCGACGGTAAGAGAGAATTCTTTTTACCTGATTTTTTTTTTTATAAGATGTTGACATGGCTTAACCGTGACCATTCAAATAGGAGGGGAGGGAAGGGGAGAGAAAAAAAAGGGGAAAGAATCCTACTCTTATTCTCAAAGGGTCCGGAGAAAGAAATTGTTTGATTATGTCATGAATTCCCCAATTCGGATACTTAATAAATATCTTCGTGGTATTTATGTAAAGAAACAGATAATGTTTGCAGACATGAAGAATAGTAAGAGAGATTGTAGAGAGAAAGAGGAAGCTTGAAGAGGAAGAAAATGTTCTGTATATTTTCAGTAGTGAATTACAAAGAGTACATTTGGATATATATCTGCTTTCTTAGTAACTAAGTCTACTCAACAACCTTATAACAATCTTAACAGCCTTATAACAGATTCCGTAATCTACTGACACATGGCAATTTATGCATCCATTGATTCTATACTGTCATTATCCCTTATCAAGCTCAGGAGAGGAAGCATCAAGCCTAAGATTGCTGCAATGTGTATGAAAAAAATGGAGCAGATGATTCTTTTGTCAAGATATCATCAAACTGTTCATTTGATGAGGCAAATTGCATGTGTAAAAGTTGTTTAGCAACCCTTTACCTGACAAAGTGAACATCAATCTATATATGTTTTGTCCTTTGATGCACAACTGGATTACATGTAAGAGCAATGACATACAAGTTAGCATAGAACCATGTAGAAGGAATAGGCCCTGGAATCTGAAAAAAAACAAGTAACTGTCCAATCAAATCAATATTAGCTGATGTGGAGGCAACGACTCTATATTCAGCCTAATAAAGGATTGAGAAACTGCGTTATGTTTCTTGGAAGACCAAGAGATAGGATTATACCCCAAGAAAACTACAAGTCCAGTTGTTGACCTTCTGTCAATAGGGTTTCCAGCCCAATCAGCATCATCAGATGCATGTAAATCTAAGATATCTTTAACAAATTAAATACCATAGTTCTATGTACCCTACAAATACCCAAGTATCCTTTTTACAGCAAGAAAGTGAGACTCCATTGGACAATGCATAAACTGACAGACTTGATGCATTGAGAATGCAATATTTGTTCTAGTAAAGGTAAGGCACTGAAGTGCCCCTACAATACTTCTATACAATTCAAGATTGTTAAAAGGTACCCCATCATCTTTGAGCAATATGTTATATGGCACAATTCTGTTTTTGTAAGTAAACCAGACACGTACTTAGCTTGAGAAAGAAACAACCCCTCTTGATTCTAAGTAATCTAAATGCCAAGAAAGTGTCCCCAAGTCTTAAATATCAAAGTCCTTAGGGCAGCAATAACCAGGTTGCTAAGACTGTTATAAGGTTGTTGAGTAACAGAAATATCTTCAATTGTTTTTTGTAATGACCACACAATGAGTTTGCATTGTAGGCTAAAAGCTCAATTCAATAAAATCAAATACTGTAACCAATCACGTGCCATGACAAACAATTAATAGATAGTTGAACTAATTTATAATCACATGGCCACTAAAAAAAAGCATTAGTTTTAGAGAAATTCCTCGATAAAACTACTAAATGTTGGGGCCACATATTTGCCCCAAATTCATGTGGACAAGGTATTCATGATCCAGCTGGTTGATGAAGTTGAGAGAATGAACTTTGTACCGAAAAATTAAAGTCTCACTTCTGGGATGTTTTTATTCATTGTTAATCAGTTTTTAGTTGGAGGGCCACATAAAAGTTTTGTTTGTAACAAGTTTAGCAAATCTCAGCCCTTCAACAACTTGGATATTTTCTTTGGGAGGAAAGAACTAGGATATTTTTATTTTTTTCAGAAAATAAAACAACTGAAGAGCATCAAATTAATCTCTTCATTTTACATTCTCCCTTCCGGTAGAGATTCACATGCCTTGCACTTATGTTCTAGTTGTTTATTCCTTACTCAATAGGATATTAATACATTATAAACTAGCTAGGGTAATTCTATTTGGACCCATTGCACGTAAGAAATCGAAATCAAATCAACTTCATGCATGAAGCATCGATTTCATGTACTCGTCAAGAGATGGAAGGCGCTGGTTGTCGTCGTAGCTATACATCAATGGCACCATTCTTGCGAGATTTAGGGCAGCCTTTGTGAATGCTGTGGGAAGTGGATTAGGAGACACCAATTCTTTGTTCAGCTTCTTCCATTCTTCTGAAATCATATTTTTAACATGTTCTTGTGCTTCCTCCATGGTCTTGCCTTGATGTTCATTTAAATACAATTTTACATATGACCCATCGTCCCCGTCTTGATTCTCATCCTACAATTAGTATGACGATAAGAAAATCTGACGTGCTTTATGTGCATATATGTACATGCACGCTACAAATTTTGACGGATAAATATATATAGGCTAAGACATCCAACACACATAATATAGGGTGCTTGATATAAATGATACAATAAATATGTAGTTACCTTGGCACTTCCCAAGTCGTCCCAAAGCCGAAGAATTGCTGCCGTTGAAGATATAATGGCTGGAGTGCCATTCAAGAACTCCACAATTTGATTGGTTATACCTTCACCCAACAGAAAGAAAATGTGGACCATCACCACATTCACCCCAGAAGAAATAATTCCATTCTTCAAGTACTCTTCAGCCCGAGGCAAGTGCCCGGATTTGAACCATTTTGCTTCGACTAAAAATGCATTGCACAGACTCGCCCACTGCATGCAAACAAATAGAATGAATTAATCTATAATTAAGCCTTTCTTAATATGCTAGTACATAATTGTCACGACATTAATCCAGTTAGATAGATATACTTAACAATAAGGCAAATACTACAGTTTGCGCACACACACACACACACACACACATACCGTCTTCTTTAGCGAATGCAACGGGTTCCATCCGTGCTTTTGATAGACCTTACAGCTGATTTCATTCGTCATATCGTAAAGAGCCTTGAAGCATATCTTCATGTAGTCCGGTAAGTGCTCTATAGAACCAATTTCCCATCTGTAGCATAAAAATGTTCTGATCAATTCACTGTGAAAACTAGTGAAATTAATTACGAAGTTACGGGATGTTTTAATTATTCTTACCCATTAACAACCTCCGTGAAAAGAATGAGTTCATCAAGCGTCCCGTAAACGTCAAAAATGTCATCAATCAAATAGATAAATGAGATAGGTTTTGTGAGCTCAATCCTCTCATCTGACAAGTTTGAATTTGTTAGGCATGCCATGGACCAAATGTACCATTTAATAGGTTGGTCTCTTGCAAACTTCAACTTCTTACACAATCCCAGCTCTTTCCACCATCTAATTAAGTTAATTGAAACAAATAAACATTGATTAGCAACTGGTTAATTTATTAAATATAGAGACAACAACTGAAGATTAAAGTGCTATTTTCCAATAAAGTCACTGACTTACTTGGAAACTTGAACAACTTCCTTCTGGTGAAGGGACTGGACCATATTTAAATCTGTTTTTGCAACAGTGTGTAATATATTTAACCACCTATTATTTGTTCCTTGGAAGCTAGAGACAAAAAAGTTCTTGGCCATGAATGGGGCCAAGCTTTTGTGATGAGGATTTCTCAATGTGTTTTCAACAACTCTGGCCTGGTGATGGTCGAGATGTAACAGGGATGAATTTAGGAAATGGCCACTAAACTTTCCAGCTTCTTCAAGTACAACTTCACCCTCTATACTTAGCTGTGAAGCTTCATACAAACTCATCAACCCCCTGATGTCTTCCCTTAACATTTGATTGAAATTTCCTTCTCTTGTCTTGAAATGGTTGAACACATCTATATTCACACGATAAACACAACTTATAAATTAGCTAGTTATCACAATATCGAAATTATATTGAGTCAATTTACTGGTATCGAATACCAATCTATATTACTGAATTATAGTTAATAATCACCATCAGAGACGAAGTAACCATGCTGCCTGAGTAGTCGAAAGCGGAGAGCGACTTCATGCAGGTCGGTGGGATGGTGAGCACCATGAGCAGTAGTACTAGATATTATATGTTGCTTTTGGAGAATTTGGTCAATTTCTTCTTCAAAGTGGTAGTCTAGACCTAGCCGTTGAACCGCATCGATCATGTCCAAACTTTCAACTGCTTCTCCTCCCACTTTTTTCAATGCATGCCTTAAGTGGTCCAGTTTTTGTTCATTCTGGAAACAAATTATGTCATCCTGCGGCAAGGAATTAAAGAGAGTCGATCTTCAACCATGTATGCACATGTGTGTGTGTGTGTGTGAGAGAGGGAGAGAGAGAGAGAGAGAGAGAGAGAGAGAGATGATTTTTCTTACCTTAGATGAAGTATACTTCGTTTTGGAGTTAAGCGATTTTAAGGGAGTAGAAAGCAAGCTGTGATCTTCGGGGATGCTCCATTTTTCAGAACTAGGGTGTTGCGGAGCAACTGGAGTAGGAGACAAGGTTGCAAAGGAGGACTGGGAAATAGAAAATTCCATATTTCTGTAAGTCTAATCAACTCCCAGAGTAGTAGAAGGCGAACAGAGAAAATAAGATGTTTTTCGCTCTTCTTCATCTCTCAATTTATAATCGCCATGAAAATCGATTTTCGCTATACTTCAAGAGCTAGCACACTTTTCACGTTGATTTAGAGTATTTGTTATTTGCGCTTTTTTTTTTTTTTTTTTTTTTTGGGGTTGAAAATTCAAATGTACTAGGAAGGGTCCAAGAAAGAATCAAATACAATTAAACTTCAAATCAAGTGTACAAAACGTGAAAGTCGTGCTATTCGGCAAAGTATAATACTTAGGTATTGATCACTAGTGAGTATTTTATGTACTCATTTTTTGATTTGGCCTAATAAAAAAATGTCACGTATTTCTTGTTTTTCAACCAAAAAAAAATAATAATAATGGCATGTTTATTATTTTTTATTCACTAAAACAGTATACCAAAGTATTATCCAAGCATGTCTCAAACCCTATAAAGGCATCAATATTGAAGGAAGCCTTCAAACACATTTTCCCATTATTAGTGACTAAAAATAAATAAATGAATAATGCTCAGATCTGGAACCTTTTGGTTCCGCAAACTTGTGCGGATCTCAACTCTATCTATCTTTTCTTTATGTTTTGAGGTAAAAAATTACGACAAAACAGAAAGCCTTAATGTCCTTGTGCAACATTGCGTAGTTCATTATAATAATATGTACTATTTAGTGAACTCTTTGGGTTGAATATAATTTAGTGAGTTCGACGGA
This sequence comes from Pyrus communis, assembly GCF_041283825.1. NCBI lineage: Eukaryota > Viridiplantae > Streptophyta > Magnoliopsida > Rosales > Rosaceae > Pyrus > Pyrus communis. Next base: position 31,475,536 of record NC_142574.1, on the reverse strand, counting down.
AGCAAGTCAACAACACCTAATTATGACCAAACTATTGTTTATGACATTCTTTTTTTGTCACATGTCAATTGTCCTCTCATAAAAATAGTCTTCAAAGCATTTTATATTTTGGAAAACAAAAAGATTCAACCAATTTTAGATGGCAAGTGAAGTGATTTTTGTATACCATTTTTTTCGTAGATTCTTTGTTTCAATTTTTTAAAACATACAGTGTCTCATGTTTCATATGAGTCCACATTTGTGTGTGAGACATTACATTTTTTTTTTTCCTTTCATACTTTGTTTCAGTTTTTTAAAACATATAGTGTCTTGTGTTTCATATGAGTTTACATTTGCATGTGAGACATTACATATTTTTTAGAAGATGTGTTACATGTACGATATAATTGATGTGTTTGTAAATTCAAGGATAATTTTTTAATAGAAATATTAGGAAAATCCAATTTTAGTTTACAGCATTGTCCCACGTCTCTTCAATAAAAGTGTGATCTCGTGGTGTACCCTAGCATAAATAATTTTTTTTGGAACAAACAATATTGATTACACTAAGGGAGAGAGGGGGGAGGTGGGCTTAGTCTCACAATGGACAAGCGATAATATGGTTCAAATTCGCCTTTTGCAAGAATCGAACCTAAGATTACAAGTGAAAAGGAAAACCACTAGACTATAATATTAAGTGATCTCCTAGCATAAATTTTTAATCATTAATGTAATGCACATAAATATAGTATCTCTAGCATTACTCGATCTCATTTTTGATCCACCTGTCGTAATAGTAAATGACATGATATAACTTGTACAACCCATATGCAATTGTGACCGTGGATAATACAAGTTTGGTTGATAATACTTAAATCAAGGGATTTTCCCCAATGATTGGGTTAATAATGTTGAACAATGTAAAAGTCTCATTTCGAAAACTTGATAAATTAAATACAACTTGCTTGAGGTCTTTTGTAATAAAAATTTAGGCTTATTAGATTGCATATATATTATGACATGTAGAGTAATCTTATACTTGTGTCACATGATTAGTGATAAGTGGACATGACAGAAATCATGTAAAGTGTAACAAAAATTAAATTTCAAGGAGTTAAAAGGCAAAATTTGACACTGAAGAAAAAAATATATTAAAATCAAATTTAAGGAGGCATAGAAACAATAGGGATGGTTTAATATCCTTTAAAACTCAGTCAATACGGTTACACGTAGTCTTACTCTCTTCCACTAAAGCAAGGAAAATGAAATTTCCTAACAGTTTACTTTAAAGTACTAAAGTTCGTAAGCAGCAGCAAATAAAATGTTTAATTCGTGACCTTCATGAAAAAGGAAACGAAAAGTGCGAAGGAACATCGTGATCAAATATATACCACAACTTTGTTAAGTACTACCAAACCTAACATTATCACGATGCATGTGTACGAGGCTCACGTGGACCCTAATTCTATGTCGCCACTTAGCCCCACTTCCCAGTTCCCACACTGCCGGAAAATCGGCCTTCAACAAAAACGAGTGCACAGTACAACTTCTGTAACTTTCATTCTGTGTTTTTTTCTTTTAAAATTGAATGGTTATGGACTACTTATCGTACGAAGAACAGCAACCCTAAACCTTAACTTTCTCATGTGGACCCTAATTCCATGCATCTCTTCCTTTTTTCACATACATACGTAGTACTTGTAGAGTTTTCATCACCATACAGCTCTATAAAGCATCTCCAGAAAATTAAACAAAATTCTAAGAGTGATTAGAGAAACCAAACTTTACAAGTTATATGTGAACTATTTAATAAAAGGGAAATAAAGCTCACCAATACAAGTAGATCCTACCTGGTCCACACGTTGACTATAAAATATAGTATTCCAAGCATTTTTTTTAATTTTAAGCTAAATATGTGCTTGGATTTATGTTGTATCCATTTGGCTAGCCATTTGTCGTATTCCTAAAATTAAATCCCTCCAAGAAAAGCCGGCCGCAGGTCTAGGAGGTGGATCCGACCCACCATTTGCGGGTCTAATCGCACTAGAGGGCATAGTCCTGGTATGAGAAGGAAACCCATGAAATCATGGGTTGTTGCTTGCAAAATGGTGGGGAGGAAAGGGAAATATGGGCGCCGTCGGTTTACGCCAGAGAGTGGAAGAGGGAAAAGGAAAAAAGAAAAAGAGGAAATATGGGCACCGTCACATTACGTGGTGTACTAATGTACTACAACAAACAAATAATTTATGTATGTACAATTCTCAATTCAATGAATCAAGTAACTAATGGTCCTTCATAAAAAGAAAAAATTTAAAAAAAAAAAAAAGAAAAAAACAAGAGGAAGGATAATACTAGAAAGATTAAAATTTTAACTTAAATTTATAAATCAAATGATGTATCATCAATAGGAAATAAGCAAGTTAATTGACACTTAGCAATAATCCAATAATAAGCATTCACATCTTTTAGTTTAAAATTTTGATCTCGTTAGTATTAAAATATATATACAATTTTCCAAAAAAACTCAAAATTGGGGTCACTGCATGATTGAGCCGGTTAATTGTACGTTGAGAGTTTGAATTTTATTCATTATCAATTGGCTTTTTCATTGACAAATCACATCCTGACATGATAATGACTTTGGTCAAATCATGGCCATTCAGCAACTAAGATATTTTCAGATCGAATGAGGATCCTCTTTGGATTTTTTTTGTAAGAATTTCAAAAATCTTTTAATTATATTTGTTCATCATATATCGTGCGATCAGTTTTCGTTAGGTACTGTTTATATTTAATTTTAAATAAAAAATTACAATAATTATTGATCGCATTATATATAATGAACGAATATAATTAAAAGATCAGTAGAATCTTCGTAAAGAAAATTCGAATAAGATGCTCATTCTTTCGGAATGATGAAAAAACGAGGGTTACTTTATTTTTCTTGATCTTACCTTTTCTCTCTACCGGTCCGGATCTGGTAGCAATTTGCATGCCTTGTACTTATGTTTTGGTTTTCTTTTTGGGATGTGCTATCCACACATTTTATTTTACTTCTCACACACTTTTTAATAACTTCTGTCCGTTGATCTTCTTCAATTCATCCAATCCGACGGACGAAAATTAAAATGGTATGTGAGAAGTAAAATATGATTTGTGGATATCACACCTCTTTTTTTTTTTCCCTTCTTTATTCAACTGATCAATTATTATAACCATGATTATGATTACTTAACACTGTTACAATGTCCACCTTCTTATTTCTCCTGTTTGGATACCCTTCCCATCCTTTCTTATTTGTACAGTCATGGTTAAGCCATATCAACATTTTATATTCCTATTACTTTTTGTCTTATTATCTCTATAAAAAAAATTAATATAAAATATTAACGTGACTTAATCATGATCGTACAAATAAAATGGGATAAGAAAGACGTCCAAACAGGAAGGCAGACAATCTATCTCCCTCTATATTTACACCCCCAATTAAAAGTAAAAAGGGAGCAAAGTTATTTCCACACTTACCATTATTCCTAAAATAGCCTCAACGGTCCAATATTGTTTTTTCCTTGAATCCACCCGGCAATCCCTTCGTTAAACTCAATATTGAAGAATTTATTGGTAAGTTCATCGCTTCTCAATTTCGCAACCCTTTAAATCTATTAACTAAGCCTTCAAGCATCTAATTAAAACAAACAAACAAAACCAGATACAATTAATCTTTTGCTCTTTGAAGACCAACTTTAGTAAGCTTTTTTATGGTTTATTAAACTCTTATCTAATTTTGTCGACCAAATCACAAAACCCATCTAAAGAGTACCTAAATTGGTATCCGTGCTATTGCCGACAAACCCTAAGTTTTAATTTGTTACAAGTTTCTCACCATTTGCGTTTATATCATGAATCGTTTCTTAAATTCAAGAATTGTATAATATGTTTGCTTAATCGAATTTCTCTTCAATATTAATTGTGATGTGAATTGCAAACACCAAAATGAAGCAGCAACTTAAATCTTGGATCTTTTGCTTGAGTTGGGTTGTGAGGACCGGTGGTGCATCAGAAAGAGAAAGATGCGGAGCTGCCTACGTCACTCTAGTCCCCAAAAAAACTCTTTTTTTTATATTTTACTAGCATTTGCCTACACACTTTGTGTGTATGAACACATTGTTTTAGAAAATGAGAGAGAGAGAGAGAGAGAGAGAGAGAGAGAGAGAGAGAGAGAGAGAGAGAGAGAGAGAGAGAGAGAGAGAGAGAGAGAGAATGAGAGGTTTTTGCTTTTGGTTTTTTTTTTTTTTTTTAATAATAGAGGAGGTATTTTAACATCACTAGTAGGTGATGCTTCAATAAAAAATAGTAAAATTTGGACATGTGAAATTACATTATTGGCCATCATTTTTTTTTGTGTGATAGAAGATTAATTTGTCTTTTCATCATCTTTTGGTTGGCAAAGAAGGTTTCATTAATTAATAGAGATTATGTCTCATTCTATGAAATTTTGCCATAAGGTAAACTTGTTATTAAAACTTCCATTAAAACGTGTGTGGAATAATAGACAATGAGTGACGGGACTGAGATCCTCGCAAGATGTCTTTTTTGCGGGTTTGACGGACCCTTAAATCCTAGTCGTTCACGCAAATCAAACGGCCATAAATAAATCACGAAAACGATGTAGCACCACCCCTTTCTTCTGTTCACTTATGCTCTCTCTCTCTTTTTTTTTTTTTTTTTTTTTTTTTTTTTTTTTTTTGGGTGGGTTGGGGGGATAAAATATTACGCTCTCCCCTTTTTCTATCTCTGTTCACTGCCTTCATCTCCAACCCTCTTCCTGGATTTTGTTATCATTAGGCCCATGGAGTTCTTAATAGGAAAAAAAATGCAAAAATAGTTCTTGGGTTTTTTTATAAATTTTTTTTCAGAACCTAGACATGAAGAGAGGCAGGGAAAAATTTTAAAAGCATATCGGTGGCAAATTGCAATCAAAGGGAAAAAAAATTAAAGAGATTAGAAAGAAAAACAGTGAGTTATGAGTCTTGATTACTAATATCCATGGCGATGGAGCTACGAATAGAGAGAGAGAGAAAGTGAGGATAAAACGGAACGGAAGGAAGAAACTAGAAAGGGGTGAGACTATTAACTACATTAAGAAAGAATCAAAGAGCAATAAGAATGGTAGGAAAATGAAGTACTTGAGAGAGAAATAATTGAGAGAGAGAGTAAACTGTATGAAGTGTATTTCAGACTTGATGCAATAGATCCTCACAATTACAGAGTTTTTATACGCATATATCTAACTTAAAACTTCATTCTTACACTTCTAACTAACTAACTAATTTTTTTAATAATTTAACAGCTTTAGTATGACATGACAACCTCATTAACTACCTAATGTTGAGTTGTCAATTTATTAATACTCAAGAGAGGTAGCCTTGTTTCATGTAAAATAAATAAATAAATAATTATTTCTGGTCGTTTGATTTGTGTGAACGGCCAAGATTCAAGGATTCGTCGGATCCGCATAATTAAAGAGACGTGGAGATGATCTGAGTTCGGGGTGGGCATAATTATGATTATTTTATTTATAAAAAAATTCAGTTAATTTGACCACCTTTGAACTTTGGGAACTTTAACGAAAAACTTCTGGTACTGTTCACTTTAACGAAAAACCATATTTTTACACTAAAAAATCAATCTTGGTACTGTTCATTTTACCATTTATTTTATCCTTATCTTTCAAACCGTTTTTATTAGTTTTCCTTTGAACTTTCCAAGTCATCCCCTAGCCATAGAATGGTTGCCGCCAAAATATTTCGCCTAAGGTAGTGTTGCACATGTTGAATATTTGTTGGATCGAAAATAATACCTCTAGAATTTCATACAATTTTTTTTGTTGAACGAATGATATTATCTACTCTAAGGGGAAGGAAATAGGTTTAACCTCACAATGAACTAGTAAGAATGTGGTTCAAATTCGCATTTGATAAGAATTGAACTTATGACCTCTCACTTACAAGTGAAGAAGAGTACCACTAGATTGTAATACTAAGTAACTAAATTAAAAAAAATAATAATAAAAACCTTCAATTGCAGCTAATGTGTCATAAAAGTAGTTTATTTACAAAATTGCCCCCGCCTCTTCAGTTTCAGATTGGAAATTTTGATTATTTACGAAATTGCCACCCCTTCAACCATTCACATATCGACCATCGTAGAAAGGGTGGGGATGGAAACACACTTCATTTTCACTTGCTTCTTGAAACCCGAAGCTCCGATTGTATCCTAACGAGAGTTGGGGAACGAGTGTCCGTTGCAGAGAGATGGTACTAGCTGAACAGAGTTTCTCTCTTGCAATTCCTCTCCCACAGGCCTGAACCTCAACTAAGGATGGAAGCTCGCTTCTCTGTCTCAGCTGCTTCTTTTATTCTCCCCATTTAAAACCTCATCTTCCTTTCTCCTTTTCTTCTTCCTTGCTCTTCGGAAGATCCCACCTTCTGGGTTTAATCCCCATTTCTCTCTCATCCTTAACGTGTGCATGTCAGATCTCCGTCCCAAATCCTGGCCCAATAACACTTCAGAGGTAAAGTTCAACCTTCGTCCCATTTAGTTCCTATCCACAACACAGATTAGATAAAGATGAATCAAAAATGTCTCATGTATGTATGTTCTCTGTGAGTTATCTCGATTGACGAAGATGATATCGAAGAGTGGCTCAAATCACAAATTCAAAGGCTAAATACTGTTAGAATATATAGTCAATGGTCCATGATTGTGACACTTGTCACAATCTTGGTCTATTGGTTCATTAGTAACTAGTTTTGTAACTGCCTATATAAGGCAAGATTGTTGGATTACTTAGTATGAAAGAAATATACTTTACAGAAATAATATCTCATCTTCTTCTCCTTTTTCTCTCTCTCTCTACTCTCTCTAGTTCTTGCATACTATAGAAAGATTATAGAAAGATATATAGTTCAATTCATGAAGATTAACATGGTATCACTTGCCATTGTTGCTGACGCGTGATCTTCGATCCTTCTTGCTTCCGCTTCTTCCTTCTTCATCTTCGGTATTCTCGGTTTTTTTTTTCTGATCAGACTCAATCTTCTTTGTTTTTAGGGTTTTGTTGGTGATTATTCATTGTGATCGATTACTGGTTTAGTTTATGGATCAGTTTCTGGTTCGATTTGTTGTCTGCGATCTTTGCACATTACGTGTTTGTGAAAATTTCTGACTGAAATTGGGGTTGTGTTTCAAGAATTTGCAATCTTGCGTGAAACATGGTGACTGCGTCTCAGCTACAATTACTTCAATCGCCGGTTACGAACCTTATTTCGTCGATCTCGATCTCTGTTAACGTCAAGCTTGATGACTCCAATTATCTTAATTGGCATTTTCAGATGCAACTATTACTGGAAAGCAATGGTCTTATGGGATTTGTGGATGGATCGACCTCTTGTCCCTCACAAACTGGTGAATCTGGTATTAATTCTTCTATGTCTACTGAGAATGATGATGTTTTGATTTGGAGAATGCATGATAGGGCTATAATGCAATTGATTACTGCGACTTTATCACCTGTGGCTATGTCATGTGCTATTGAAAGTCAAAGTTCGAGAAATCTTTGGAATCGTTTAAAGGAGCAATTCTCCACTGTATCCAAAACAAGTATCTTTCAGATGAAGTCGAACTTGCAGACAATTAAAAAGGGGTCTGATTCCATTTTAGTTTATCTACAACGCATTAAAGAAGCTAGGGATTATTTGTCAACTACTGGAGTGTTATTTCAGGATGAGGATATTGTAATACTCGCTCTTAATGGCTTGCCTTCTGAATACAATACTTTTCGTTGTGTGATTCGAGGTCGTGAAAGTGTCATTACCCTGAAAGACTTTAGGGCACAGTTACTTGCTGAAGAATTCATTGTTGAGAATCATTCGAATGCTTCCTTTATAATTGCTATGGTTGCTAATTCTCAGCCTAAAAATGTATCATCCTCGCAGTCGTTTGGCAATATTCATGGTCAATCTCAATTTACCTTTGGCGGTTACAAAGCTTACAATGGGAATAAACATAAGGGTAAAGGAAAGTATCAGGGACATAGATTCTTCAATCCCAGACCTGTGTACTCAACTCAGGCACCTGGTTTGTCTACTTCTGCATCAGGAATTCTTGGTCACTCTCTAATATCTTCAGTGGGGCATTCCTCTACCTCTATGCTTCCTACATGTCAGTTATGTAACATTGGTGGTCACACTGCTCCATTTTGTGGTGCAAAGCCTTCAGAAAGGCATGGCTGTCAAATCTGTGGAAAAATGAATCATGTGACTTGGTTTTTTTCTACAATGATAAAAGACCTAACTACATTGGTTCTCCTAGTTCGCCACATTTCAATGGGTTCCCATCTGCCCCTCCTAACTATCACATACTGCCTCATTCACCTCGGTATTCATATCAAGTGTCTCCACGGCCACACACACATCAGTTACAGTAATCTTCAATATATGCTATACACACTGTGTTCAATTCTACACCTCAACCAGCTACTCCATCAGCACCTCCCCAAGTTTGGTTGACTGATTCTGGCGCAACCAATCATATGACTGCTGACATGAACAACTTATCCTTGGCATCACCTTAACCTACCAATGAGACCATACAAACTGCCAATGGTGAAGGTTTACAAGTCTTCCATGTTGGGAATTCTATTATTCATAATCCAGCAAAACCAATCAAATTAAATTATGTGTTATATGTTCCCAAGATAACACACAATTTATTGTCAGTACATAAGATCTGCCTTGATAATAATTGTTGGCTAATCTTTGATGCCTTTTGTTTTTGGACTCAGGACAAGGCCACGGGGAGGATCCTTTACAAAGGGCTATGTAGTAATGGACTATATCCTATTCATTCCCTTTCCTATCCCAACTCCGGTTCTTCACAAAGTTCACTATCTGCAAAAGCTTTTCTGGGACAACTTGTTAAATCTCAGCTTTGGCATGATAGGTTAGGTCACCCAACAAATCATGTTGTTTCTCTTATGTTACATAAAGCCAATGTACCTGGTACCCCTTCTAAGTCATCTGTTTTGTGCCATCATTGTCTTGAAGGAAAATTTAGCAAATTACTCTTTCCACCTCATGTCAATAAGTCTGTTAAGCCCTTTCAAATTATGCATAGTAACTTGTGGGGTTCTACACCTTGTGTTTCTGTTGATGGTTACAAATATTATGTAATCTTCATTGATGAATATAGTCGACATTGTTGGCTTTTTCCATTAATAAACAAGTTTGATTTGTACTCTACCTTTGTTGCATTCTATTATTTTGTACTTAATCAGTTCTCTACTACGATTAAGATTTTACAAAGTGACGGTGGAGGAGAGTATATGAGTCATAGGCTTCAATCTTTTCTTCTGGACAAAGGTATGGTTCATCATAAGTCCTGTCCATACACCCCTGAACAAAATGGGTTAGCTGAACGTAAACATAGACATATTATCGAAACCACTGTGACATTATTGCAAACTGCTACACTGCCACATCAATTTTGGTCTTATGCATATCAAACTGCTACCTATCTGATAAATAGAATGTCAACTGTTATTCTTCAAAACAGGCCACCATTTGAACTCTTATTTGGTAGTGTTCCATTATTATCCCATCTTCGAATTTTTGGTTGTGCCTGTTTTCCTTTGTTAAAACCATTTAACAGCATCAAACTTCAACCCAAAACCACCAGGTGTGTTTTCCTAGGCTATGCTTCTAAGTATAAGGGATATATGTGTTATGATGTGCCTAAGAAACGGATTTACATTTCTAGGCATGTTATTTTTTATGAACAACAGTTCCCATATGCAGCTTTACTGACACAAGCCACCATTACTCACCCTAATTCATCAGTTCTCACTTCATCTTCCCTTCCCATAGCAGTGGTTAATACAAACTATGTTATTGTGTCTTCATCACCAACATCTTCAAATCCTTCACTTAATCCTCAGTCCATTACTAGTGCACCTGTATCCTCTTCTCAGCTCCCTGTGGTACCTGATCCCAGTCCTCTACTAAGTATTGAGAACACTGAGTTTCATCCTGATTCTCTGAAAGCTGTTTTGGATATTCCTCCAATCAATTTGCATACAATGCAAACTCGAAGCAAAAATGGTATTTGTAAGAAGAAGGATTTCCTTGCATCTGCTCAAACCTGTGAAGGGATTGATTTGTCTCTAATTGAACCCAGCTCTTATAAGTAAACTCTTAAAAATCCTATATGGTTCAAAGCTATGCAAGAAGAACTGGATCTCTCCAAGCTCAGGGTACTTGGACTCTGGTTTCTTTGCCATCTACTAAAAATCTTGTTGACTGCAAGTGGATCTTCAAAATCAAAAAACACTCTGATGGATTTATTGCTCGACATAAAGCCCGTTTGGTAGCTAAAGGGTTTAGTCAAAAACCAGGTTTGGATTATGGTGAGACTTTTAGTCCTGTGGTTAAACCTACTACTGTGAGGTTAATCCTTGCTCTTGCTGCACATTTTGGGTGGGATCTTAGACAATTGGATGTTAAAAATGCATTCTTGCATGGAGTTTTGGAAGAAGAAGTTTATATGGCACAAGCACCTGGTTTTCAGGATCCAATTTAGTCTCATTTAGTGTGCAAACTTCATAAATCACTTTATGGCTTGAAGCAAGCTCCTAGAGCCTGGAATGATCGATTTACAAAATTCTTGCCTCAGCTGGGATTTGTCAATACATATGCAGATTCTTCACTGTTTGTCAAATATGTTGAAAATACAGTTGTGATACTATTGCTTTATGTGGATGATATAATCATCACTGGGAGTGCTACAACTTCAATTCCACAGGTTATCAGTGCTCTTACTACTGAGTTTGATATCAAAGATCTGGGGATTTTACATTTTTTCTTAGGCATTCAAATTTCCAAGACTCCCAGCGGATTGTTTCTGTCCCAAACTAAATACATTCATGATTTGTTAGTGAAGACTGAAATGCTTGACGCCAAGGCATGTGATACACCATGCATTCCATATAGTCGACTTCTTAAAGATGATGGTGATCCTTATTTTAATCCTGGTGCTTATAGGAGCATTGTGGGAGCTTTACAGTATTTTACTTTCACTAGGCCTGACATTGCATTTTCAGTGCATCAGGTATGCCAGTTTATGCAGCAACCTATGGTCGCTAATTATACTGCTGTAAAACGAATTCTCCGGTACTTAAAAGGTACTATGAATGTGGGAGTGACCTATGCTCGTGGAGATCTTCACCTCAAGGCCTTTAGTGATGCAGATTGGGCAGGAGATCCCAATGACAGACGGTCCACTACAGGGTTGGTTGTGTTTTTAGGATCAAATCCCATATCTTGGTCTTCCAAGAAACAACAAACTGTGTCTAGATCATTTACTGAAGCAGAATATAGAGCTCTTTCTTCCACTTCTGCAGAATTGGATTGGATTAAGCAACTGCTTGTCTTTCTACATATTCCCGTGACCATACCTCTAGTTCTTTTCTGTGATAATTTGTCAGCTATTGCCCTGTCATTTAATCTTGTGCAACACCAGAAGACTAAGCATATTGAAATCGATGTCCATTTTGTTCGCGAACGGGTGGCCAAGAAACAATTGACAATGCAGTTTGTTTCATCCCAAGAATAGTTTGCTGATATATTGACCAAAGGTTTAAGTGGTCCTCTGTTTAGAACTCATTGTATCAATCTCATGCTTAGTTCATCAAAGCATGAGCTTGCGGGGGGATGTTAGAATATATAGTCAATGGTCCATGATTGTGACACGTGTCACAATCTTGGTGTATTGGTTCATTAGTAACTAGTTTTGTAACTGCCTATATAAGGCAAGATTGTTGGATTACTTAGTATGAAAGAAATATACTTTACAGAAATAATATCTCCTCTTCTTCTCCTCTCTCTCTCTACTTTCTCTCTAGTTCTTGCATACTATAGAAAGATTATAGAAAGATATATAGTTAAATTCATGAAGATTAACAATACCACGTGATTCTCAAATCCAAAAGGTAAGGTAAAAATCTGACACCTCCCAAAATGATTTGACAAGTAAAATCTTATATATTAAGTTGTTTTCTCCCCAATTTAAATATTTGGAAATGACCCAAGAAGGGTTAGGATTTCTCTACATTTCTTATGTAATAGTGTCATGGATGCGCATGTAGGACTGAGGAATGAGGACTAGTATGGGTAGATTTGGGATTCAACGACGAATTTGGGTGATGTCACTTATGTGGGAGGAGAGAGAAATCGACAAGGAGGGTGGTGGGGTTCAGGTACTGAGGTGAGGCTTGAGTCTGAGGTGAGAGAGAATGAGGGTGTGGACAATTCCACCACTATTGATTGACCCGACTGACTAATCTCCCAGGCACAAAGCTAGCCTTTATGCGTATGTTGGGTTTTCAGAAAACCTATTATGTAATATACTATTGAAGTTTTTATAAACTTTGGGGCTTAGTATGTTGAATAACTGTTTTATAATTATGTATATCAACTTGGTCCACTTATGTTTGTTTTGCGCCCCCTCAGGACATAGGAATGATGATTACGACCCGAACTACGAGGTTTTCCCCTACCAGTGATATCATGTCATCTTTTTTGCTTTGACATCATTGTCAAATCACCTTTCGCTTGTATTCTAAATTAGATGTATGATCTGAACATGTCATGCATTATCATTATGTTTTCATTGTTGGCAGTTGAATTTATTTTATTATCTCAGTAGTTTATATTTAATTATTACTTTGCGTCTTTATATGTGAAATCTGCATGCATGTTTCACATGTCTTAGTATATACATTCATTAAATGACTTGCGTCACCCTCAAGTGTCGGCCAGCACGTGACCATCCTGATGTCCCACATACATCAGGATCGGGGCGTGTCAACAATCTTAACAACCTTATAACATATTCCCTAATCTATTGACACATGTCACTTTATGCATCCATTGATCCTATAATGTCATCATCCCCTATCAAGCTCAGGAGAGGAAGCACCAAGTCTGAGATTGCAGCAATGTGTATGAAAAAATGGTGTAGACAATTATTTTGTCAAGATATCATCAAACTGTTCATTTGATAAGACAAATTGCATGTGTAAAAGTTGTTTAGCAACCCTTTACCTAGCAAAGTGAACATCAATCTCTATATGCTTTGTCCTTTGACGCATGACTGGATTACATGTAAGAGAAATGACATACAAGTTATCACAAAACAATGTAGAAGGAATAGGCACTGGAATCTGTAGAAAAACAAGTAATTGTCCAATCCAATCAATATCAGCTGTTGTGGAGGCAATGACCCTATATTCAGTCTCAATAAAGGATCGAGAAACTGTGTTATGTTTCTTGGAAAACCAAGAGATAGGATTATACCCCAAGAAAACTACAAGTCCAGTTGTTGACCTTCTGTCAATAGGGTCTCTAGCCCAATCAGCATCATTAAATGCATGTAAATCTATGAAACCCTTAACAAATTGAATACCATAGTTCTGTGTACCCTACAAATACCCAAGTATCCTTTATACAGCAAAACTAACAGATTTGATGCACTGAGAATGCAATATCTGTTCTAGTAAAGGTAAGGCACTGAAGTGCCCCTACAATACTTCTATACAATTCAAGATTGTTAAAAGGTACCTGTAGACATCGAAATTTCAGTAAAACAAATGTTCACCAATGCATTAAAGTTTTGACGTGTCAAGGCATACATGGCATACGCCACGTGTTGTACAAATTGTACACATGGCGTGTGACTCAACAAAATAGGAAGAAATACCCTTGAAGGACTAAACAAGTTTTTCTTCTCATTTTGGGCAATGACAAGGCAAGTACATTTCAATCTATTGAGGATCAAAACAAGTTTTTCTTCTCATGTTGGGCAATGACAAGGCAAGCACACTTCAATCCATTACGGATCAAAGCAAGTTCTTCTCATTTTGGGCAATGACAAAGCATACACATTTCAAGTTTAAAATGGTGTTAAGTGGGAAATTAGGCCATAAGTTAGACCACTTCAAGTTTAAAATGGTATTAAGTGGGAAATTAGGCCATAAGTTACACCACTTCAATTTCAATATTGCATTAAGTGGGAAATTAGGCCATAAGTTACACCACTTCAAGTTTAAAATGGTATTAAGTGGGAAATTAGGCCATAAGTTACACCACTTCAATTTCAATATTGCATTAAGTGGGAAAATTAGGCAATGGTGCTTGGAAAGGAAAAAAATATTTTGTGGTGGTGATTCATTCTCAAAGCCTATAAATAGGCTTCTCCATCAAGGTATCAAGCATCAAGGAATTCACAAATACATTTCTCTACTCCAAAATTAGAAGAGAATTCCCCAAATCCTTGAAGCTTTGAAACTCCAAAGCTTCCAACCATCCAAATTCCCAAGAATTCCGAAGGACCAAGAAAGCTCTCTTCGTTCTTCGTTAAATCCTCTTTCAAGATCAAGCCCCGACGGCCCTTGAAGAAAGTGTTCAACTGTTCATCCTAAGATCAAGCCCCAACGGCCCTTTGGATCAACAACCTCAACAAATCCACACATCCAATCGTTCTTCAAGATTAAGCCCAAAAGCCCTTGAAGATCCGCTCATCCATCAACCTTCAAGATTAAGCCCAAAAGCCCTTGAAGAAATCCACACAACCATTATTCAAGATCAAGCCCCGACGGCCCTTGAAGAAGTCCACACAACCATTATTCAAGATCAAGCCCAAAAGCCCTTGAAGAAAACCAACTGTTCATTCAAGATCAAGCCTCGACGGCCCTTGAAGAAAACCAACCGTTCTTCAAGATCAAGCCCAAAAGCCCTTGAAGATCCGCCCATCCACCGTTCTTCAAGATCAAGCCCAAAAGCCCTTGAAGATCCGCTCATCCAACAACTATTCTTCAAGATCAAGCCCCGAAGGCCCTTGAAGAAACTTACAACTGTTCATCCAAGATCAAGCCTCGACGGCCCTTGGATCAACAAATCTACATCTTACGGAGATAGAATCAGAGGACCAAATTTGAGAGAGATCGTAACCCCAAAATCATAAACACAAAAATATTATTTTGTGCCACGTTATTCTGGTTTCTTGTTTCAAGGAATCTTTCGTGTTCACAAATTTGGCACGCCCAGTGGGACAATCTCTACCTCTCATCTCTGTCTCCGTTCAAGATATTCAAGCACAGTCCATGGCTTCAAACAAAGAACAAGTCATGACTATCGGCACTACCTCCATTGAAAAACAGCTGGTTCAGATGAAGGAAACAGTTGCAAGGCTGATAAAGACTGCAGAGGAGAAAAACTTGCAAACCGCCGGACTCATCAACCGTCTGGAGGCACAGCATGGCGTCAAAGTGAAACCAAGTTCTCTTCCAACTAAGAAGACCGAAGAAGGCTTTAACCCAAATGCCTACAAACTCATGTCAAAGGCTAGGCATGACTTTGCTTCCTCTTCAAATCTTGGAAAGAAGGTTTCAAACACCGTCAATGACAAAGATCGTGACCTCACCGAGACTCAAAAGAAGTTGAAGGAGCATGATTACGGAGTTGACAATAACAAAGCTGGACTTGGCTTCACACCAAATACACCCGTGAAGATTTCAAGCAAAGTGAAGAAAGCTAGCACTCAACACATCAGCGTGAGCATTGAACAAGACCAAAAAGAGCCTAAACCCGCCCCTCGGACGTCGGTCTTCGATAGGATGAGCCATTCAAGCTCCAGAATTTCAGTGTTTAATCGCATTGGTAGTCAAGGCCAAACCTCTGTCTTCAAGAGGCTTAACGCGCCAACATCCCAAAGCTCTGTTTTTGAAAGGTTGTTAAAGCCTAAGAAACAAAGCAACACAGCTATCTCTCCTCTGCGACGATCAGCTTCGGAAAGATTTGAAGATAATGAGAAGCCTTTTGGAAAGAGGAAGACAACACCAAAGGAAGAAAATTTCGATGGGTTAGCAGAAAAATGCGACGTTCGAAGCTTGATTCCTTCAAGGATGAAGCGCCAAGCAATCCTAGAGGTCGACACAAAAGGACCACTGAAAGTAAGGAGGCGCATCATCGTCCACACTGGCAAATCTTCATGCCAACAAACCCAAGAGAACGGCACTGAAGATGAAATCCCTAAGAAAGATGTCACTTCTGGCTCTTTCGACTCAAAGTCTTCACCTCGACTGTTGGGGGCATGCTCCAAGTCAAGTGAAATTGAAGGATGGACTTATGTCACTCCAAAGAAAATGCACAAGAAACATAGGTCTCCTCCACAAGTTCACCAATCGGAAAGGGGGCAAAGCAGCTACCGTCAACCTTCAAAGCTATATGAAAGTGTTGAGGATGAGGAAGTTATGACACAAAGATCGTCCGTTGCCATCACAATGCGCGATTTCTTCCCCAAAGACTTCTTCAATCACTCGGTCAAGACTCCTTGCTATGAAGATTGCAAGGAATGCCTCTCTAAGATCGTTTGACAAATTCAAACACGCTCCTGGTCCGCATGAGCCTAAAAGGCGACAACCAACGCTCCTGGTCCGCATGAGCATAAAAGGCGACAACCAACGCTCCTGGTTTGCACGAGCATAAAAGGCGACATCAATTGCTCCTTGCCTGCACGAGTTGAAACTGCAAGCAGCACCAAACGCTCCTTGCCTGCACGAGCTGAAACTGCAAACGGCACCAAACGCTCCTGGCCCGCAAGAGCATAAACTGTGTACGGCAAAATCATCAAAAAAAAAAAAAAAAAAAAAATCATCACTCATTTTGAACTACGTCATGACTTGATCCCTCCTCAACCAAGGGTACGTAGGCAACTTGAAACTTCAAAACTTCAAGTACAGTCACATCATCAAAAAAAAAAAAAAAAAAAGAGGAAATAACACATCTTGGTGATGTATATGTTTTATCTGTATTTAGCACAATACACTAAATAAGTAAAGCATGTTCATTGATCTCCGAGAAATTACAAGTGCGTACAAAAAAAAAAAAAAAAAAGAGATGGAGCTTTCATAAAGGTTGTTCACGTGAAGCCCCACTACTTGGGAAAACTACAGAAGCGGGAGGCATCAAAGAAGAGGCCTCAATACTTGGTGGAACGCTAGATGAGCCAGGAAAAAGGTGCCTCTGGAAAAAAGCAGCAAGCCTTTGACGGTCACTTTGAATTCGACCACTGGATTCTTGCAGCTCATCAAGCTTCCTCTTCATGCCCGTCGAATAGTTATTTGCAAGCACATGCAAACTTCTATTCTCGTGCTTAAGCTGTTTGATCTCTTGCTTAAGAGTTTCCACCTCCGCCATCAATGATTCCACTTGGCGGGATCGAGCAAGTAGGCGTTGGCCCATGTTGGACACAGAGCCTGCGCACTGAACACTGAGAGTTAGGGACTCTTGAACGGCCAACTCATCGGACCGTTCTGAAAGCAGCCTACTATCTTTTGGAGTGAGGAAGTTCCTAGCTACTATTGTAGCTGTTGTTGCGTCCTTCATCACAGAATCTTCACCTGTCAAAGGGCCATTAGAAGATAAGAAAGAAGGGCACCATACATTTACCTGACGCGGCGCACTCGGATCATTGCTGAGACTCAAATCTAAGCAAATGTTAGACGGGTTAGCCATTGTCAAAAGGTTAAAAGAGAAAGGTGGATGGAGTAAAATCAGAAAGGGCCGAAGACGATTTTCACAAACGGGCGATCTTCAAAGTGTGCATGTTGGAGGTAATCGATACCTCTATAAAAAGCCAAGGCGACACGACCACCGATTCAAAAAATCGGATTTTCCTGCGTGAAGTTCGGCGACGCTTTCGCGGCTTTTCAGATAACGCGTTCAACTTTGTCAAAAGATCTCTGACAAAGTTGAAAACACGTGAAGGTTATCATCCCAACTACGCGCCTTTGCCAACAAGCGTGGTGACAGAGCCGCACCCGTGACTACTTTTTCGAAGAGGCGCTCGCTCAGAAATCGAAAAGACGCTTGTTAAAAAATCGAAGAGACGTTTGTCGACAAGGGTAAAAGAACATAACCACCACTTGCTATTGGGAAATCCCTATATATGTCGACCTTCATCTTTTATGGCAAGGCATACCTGAAAAAAAAAATGCCCAACTCTTCCTCACCTCTGAGGGCGCACTCCCAGCAAAGCCTTTCGAAATACTCAATTTTTTCTTCTTCCCCAAAGAAGATACCAGATGCCTGGAGTACAGATGACCCAGGAGGAAACGGTAGATTGAAGTATGTGGAGACAAGCACAACAAATACATGTGCTGATCCATTCGCCGCTTCTTCAAAAGCAAAGGTATCTCATATCATCAAGGTCGAAAGCAAAGGTATCTCATATCATGCTTTTTCCTTGTCTTTTCCTTTGTCCTTGTTCTTACTCGCATGGCAAAGTGAAAGAAGCAATCAGCCGGCACTTGGAGTCAGTCTTCCGATCTGGAACCGACTGCCTGGAATCTATTCCCTGGTTGCTTACCTAGCGTTGCTCTCGAGTAGTCATCTTCAACGGTTGATACACTTCCAGAGAAGGGACCACTTCTGCAAAGGGGAGCAAGTAAGGCAAGTGAAAATGATACATTAAAGCATGTGGAGACAAGCAACAACTGCATATGCTGAGCTATCCTCTAACCCTCTTCAATACGAATTGGAGAGATTGAACAAAGAAACAGAAAAAAAGAGTAAAGCTCAGACCTTCGGGGAAGACCAAAATATCCTGCTGCCCAGTTCAAGACTAAGCCTGTGGAAAATCTACGATTGGAGGAAACCAAAAAATCTTCCAGTCGAACTCAAGATCAAGCCTCAATGGCCCTTGAAGAAATTTCCAGCCCAGTTCAAGACTAAGCCTGTGGAAAATCAACGATTGGAGGGAACCAGAAAATCTTCCAGTCGAACTCAAGATCAAGCCTCAATGGCCCTTGAAGAAATTTCCAGCCCAATTCAAGATCAAGCCTCGACGGCCCTTGGGTTGACATCTACATTAAGGGACTTCAAAACGCATCTTCTACACGTGACAAACACATGTCTACGACGCGCCTTGAAGTGGGGGCATTTGTAGACATCGAAATTTCAGTAAAACAAATGTTCACCAATGCATTAAAGTTTTGACGTGTCAAGGCATACATGGCATACGCCACGTGTTGTACAAATTGTACACATGGCGTGTGACTCAACAAAATAGGAAGAAATACCCTTGAAGGACTAAACAAGTTTTTCTTCTCATTTTGGGCAATGACAAGGCAAGTACATTTCAATCTATTGAGGATCAAAACAAGTTTTTCTTCTCATGTTGGGCAATGACAAGGCAAGCACACTTCAATCCATTACGGATCAAAGCAAGTTCTTCTCATTTTGGGCAATGACAAAGCATACACATTTCAAGTTTAAAATGGTGTTAAGTGGGAAATTAGGCCATAAGTTAGACCACTTCAAGTTTAAAATGGTATTAAGTGGGAAATTAGGCCATAAGTTACACCACTTCAATTTCAATATTGCATTAAGTGGGAAATTAGGCCATAAGTTACACCACTTCAAGTTTAAAATGGTATTAAGTGGGAAATTAGGCCATAAGTTACACCACTTCAATTTCAATATTGCATTAAGTGGGAAAATTAGGCAATGGTGCTTGGAAAGGAAAAAAATATTTTGTGGTGGTGATTCATTCTCAAAGCCTATAAATAGGCTTCTCCATCAAGGTATCAAGCATCAAGGAATTCACAAATACATTTCTCTACTCCAAAATTAGAAGAGAATTCCCCAAATCCTTGAAGCTTTGAAACTCCAAAGCTTCCAACCATCCAAATTCCCAAGAATTCCGAAGGACCAAGAAAGCTCTCTTCGTTCTTCGTTAAATCCTCTTTCAAGATCAAGCCCCGACGGCCCTTGAAGAAAGTGTTCAACTGTTCATCCTAAGATCAAGCCCCAACGGCCCTTTGGATCAACAACCTCAACAAATCCACACATCCAATCGTTCTTCAAGATTAAGCCCAAAAGCCCTTGAAGATCCGCTCATCCATCAACCTTCAAGATTAAGCCCAAAAGCCCTTGAAGAAATCCACACAACCATTATTCAAGATCAAGCCCCGACGGCCCTTGAAGAAGTCCACACAACCATTATTCAAGATCAAGCCCAAAAGCCCTTGAAGAAAACCAACTGTTCATTCAAGATCAAGCCTCGACGGCCCTTGAAGAAAACCAACCGTTCTTCAAGATCAAGCCCAAAAGCCCTTGAAGATCCGCCCATCCACCGTTCTTCAAGATCAAGCCCAAAAGCCCTTGAAGATCCGCTCATCCAACAACTATTCTTCAAGATCAAGCCCCGAAGGCCCTTGAAGAAACTTACAACTGTTCATCCAAGATCAAGCCTCGACGGCCCTTGGATCAACAAATCTACATCTTACGGAGATAGAATCAGAGGACCAAATTTGAGAGAGATCGTAACCCCAAAATCATAAACACAAAAATATTATTTTGTGCCACGTTATTCTGGTTTCTTGTTTCAAGGAATCTTTCGTGTTCACAGTACCCCGTCATCCTTGAGCAATATGTTATATGACACATTTCTGTTTTTGTAAGTAAATCAGACACGTACTTAGCTTGAGAAAGAAACAACCCCTCTTGATTCTAAGTAATCTAATTTATCTAAATGCCAAGAAAGTGTCCCCAAGTCTTTAATATCAAATTCCTTAGTCAAGGAAGCAATAGCCAGGTTGCTAAGACTGTTATAAGGTTGTTGAGTAACAGAAATATCTTCAATTGTTTTTGGTAATGACCACACAACGAGTTTGCATTGTAGGTAAAAAGCTCAATTCAATAAATCAAATATTGTAACCAATCATGTGACATGACAAACAATTAATAGATAGTTGGACTAATTTGCAAGGGTTATTATATACAAAATGGTCCTTGAGATTTGCATGATCAATAGAAATGGTCCTTGAAATTGAAAATCAACAGAAATGGTCCCTGAGATTGTCCACCATCTATGATTTTGGTCATTCTGTTAAAAATGATTTTGGACAATTTTCAAAACTTTATAACTCAATCATTTCTTAATCAAATTCGACCCATAATATATCAAAATGAAGATAGGAAAGTGTAGAATAACATTATACATATTTGGAAGCCCAATGGTTGCCGGAGATGGCCGGAAAATAGCCTGAAAGGTGACTAATCCGAGAGAAAACTGGTAAACTCGTCGGAAACTGGGTAAACTTTAAACGTTCATAACTTCTTTAATACACAACCAAATCGAGTGACTGGTCCCTGAGATTATTATAAATTGGATTATTATACAAAATGGTTCCTGAGATTGTCCACGGTCCATCCATGATTTTGGTCATTCCATTAAAAACTCTTTGGGCGATTTTCAAAGCTTCGTAACTCAATCAATTTTTAACCAAATTTGACCCATAATATATCAAAATGAAGATAAGAAAGTGTAGAACAAGATTATACCTATTTGGATGCCCAATGATTGCCGGAGATGGTCGAAAAATAGTCTGAAAGGTGACTGGTCCGCGGGAAAAAACTGGGTAAACTGGGTAAATAACCCCAAACACAAGTCTTATGTGAGGAACTTGACTTATATTGGATGGAAAACCTAACGGCAGTTAGGGTGAGGTGACAAATTAATGATTTTTTAAAGTTGGTATGACAAATTGCTTAAAATTTTAGTTTATATAACAATTTGAAAAATAGGAATAAGTTCATATGACATTTCAAAAATTTTCCCTTGAAAGTATCAAAAGTTGCCTAATTCCTTATAAACACATATAAGGTTTCTTATATTCTCAATGTGGGAACCCATACTCTCTATGTATTAAGAGCAATGTAGGTTGATGCATGGAATAAAAATTCTTTCAAAGTTATGAAAAAGAGTGAAAATTCTAAAATATATTAATGTATAACATACATTTATACAATGACGGAGTCTTTTTTTTTGTTGGGGGGGGGGGGTGGGGGGTTGGGTTGCGGATAGGCAAAACATATAATATAAAAGAAACATTTAATGATGGATAACTTGTGCAAATCAAGGAATAACGTAAGCTTGCTTAAATGGTGCGACAGGGTCAGGGCCACCTACAATCTATGTCAGGCTCCGGCCCTGGTTAGATACATGTGCCGAAAAATTTCAACAAATTTAAACACTTGTACTCTTCCTTCTATGGCATTTTCTTCTCAGGCCAACTTTGCTATCTCCACTCCAAATATTGCTCAAAAAAAGATCCTACTTCTTAGGCACTCTAATCTCCTTCAGCTATTTATATCCACCTATGTCCACTCTTCCAATAACTCCACCTTGCTTGCAGGATGACATGCCGTTTCTAACATGAATAAAAGTTGGAGGTATTCAAGAATGTATTGAGCAAAGTAGGAGGAGAAGGCGCGCTCGAAAGTTTGAACATGATCGATGTCGTTCAACGTCTAGGTATAGATTACCACTTTCGAAGAACAAATTGGCCTAATCATATCTATCAGCTCATGGCCTTTCTCATCAACATAATGACCTTCATGAAGTTGCCCTTCGGTTCTGGCTAGTCAGACAACATGGTCACTTCGTGCCTGAGGGTGAGTATAACTAAAATTTCGGTAACAATTTGTTTCATATATTTACGTAGTATTGTAGATTGATATTCAGTATCAGTCAATCACTCCCAATTATAACTTTTGTTATTAATAGATGTGTCAACAACTAGAAGGAAAGCGAAGGAAGCATTTTAAGAAAATGTTAATTAGTTTAGAGGTCAAGGGATTGGTGTATGAAGCTTCACGGCTAAGCATGGAAGCAGCAGATGCACTTGATGAAGCTGGAAAATTGAGTAGTGATCTCCTAAATAGATCATTGTCCTATCTTGGTCCTCATCAGGCCAGAGTTGTGGGCAACACACTGGAGTACCCCCATCACAAAAGCTTGGCCACATTCATGGCCACTCTTTTTTTTTTTTTTTACTAATTCCCTAGCTGGCGTGAACAATAGATGGCTAAATATGCTACAGGATGTGGGAAAACGGATTTTAATTTGGTTCAGTCCTTACGTCAAAAGGAGATATTCAAATTTTCAAAGTTAACTGACATCGTGCATTTAACAGCATTTCTTTAAAATGTGGTCCAATTTATCGTCAGTCATGTTGTGCACATATCTACAAGGTCGAAGTACTAACAATATTATCAATATCAAGAATATATCCGCATGTAGACAATATGGTTAACTGCACTATAGAAATCCTAATTTGTCTGTTTATTTCATCCAACAAATTAATTAGGTGGTGGAAAGAGATGGGACTGCCTAGGAACTGTAGTTTGCGCTCAACAGATCCAAACTGAGAGGATTCAGCTCACAAAACTATTTATTGATGACATTTTCGATGTACGAGACGCGTGATGAACTAACTCTCTTCACTGAGGCCGTCAATATGTAAACAATAAAATGTCCTGTACTTTCTTAATTGGCTTCACCAGTTTTCACCGTGAATTGATCAGTAAATATTATAGAGCACTTAAACCGGACTACATGAACATATATTTAATGGCTCTTTACAATATGACGAATGAAATCAGCTGCAAATTCTATCAAAAGCATGGGTGGTACCCATTACGTTCGTTTAAGGTAATATATTAAACCGGATTAGTGTCATGAAATTTAATTACTAATTTGTTCAAGAAAAGGTTTAACAGATAGTTAATTCTACTATCACGTGCAGTGGAGGATTCTGTGCAATGCATTTTTATCAGAAGCAAAGCGGTTCAAATGCGGGCACTTGCCGAAGGCGGAAGACTACTTAAAGAATGGTATTGTTTCTTCTGGGGTTTGTGCGATGATGGTGCATAGATTCTTTCTCTTGGGTCAAGGTACAACGAAAGTGTGGAGCCATTGAATGAAACTCCAGAAATTGCATTTTCCAAAGCAGCAATTCTTTGGCTTTGGGAAGATTTGGGAAGCGCCTAGGTGATTATATATATAATCAGATTCAAATCAAACACGTTACATAGAGTAAACATCTTGTTCATATCTCTCAAAATGTGCATAGTTTGACTGAAGGATGAGAATCAGGATCGGCACGAGGGGTCATAGATACGACGCTACTTAGATGAAAATCCGGGTTCTTCAATGGAGGAAGCACAAGAAAATACTGTAAATATGATTTAAGAAGAATGGAAGCAGCTAAACAAAGAATTGGTGTCTCCTAATTACCCTTGTCCAGCGACATTCACCACGGCTTCCCTTAATTTTGTAAGAATGGCCCCGTTAATGTGTCGCTACGATGATGACCAACACCTTCCACCTGTTGAGGCGTATTTGAAATCTATGCTGTATGAAAATCTGTGTAATAATAACTATTCAACACTGAAATTGAAGGAATATTTGAAGCTTGCACAAATTTAACTATAAAATTTAGAAGGGTCTAGCAATAAAAGCACAAACATTTCGACATGCGAAAAGAAACAAACAACAATAGAATTACATTATTCCTCTGAAGGCAACTGCAAATTGTAACTTAGCTATGTATTTGTGTTCCCAAGCCTCACAATCTTCTTTGCGTCATTGATCCTGGAAGCATTAGCTAGCCCATCCACCAGTCTGCACTCTGCAGTAACTCCACATCCACAAGGAGACGCCTTTTGAAAATTTCCTCGCCGAGTTCAAAGGCTATGTCCAAATCACTCCTCTCGCAAACAAAAGGTACAAGAGCCTGTGGAAAGTCCATTTTTGCAGAGCACAACTACTCTTCACCAGTTAACGATACCACTGTTTAGCTTCTTCTAATTTACCCTCATTAACAAATCCCTTGATCAAGGCATTGAAGCTTAACACATCAGGTTTACTTCCTTGTTCCTCATTTCCTCGAATAATTTAACCGCCTCGTCAGTTTTCTTCTCCGAAGCCAATCCCAACAACCTGGCATTGTAGCTCCTAACATCAGGGACAACATTCTTCATTCGACTCCATATCTTCTCGGCTGCCAAAAACTGACCATTCGCAAACAACGCATTCATGATCGTGTTGAATGTGATCATATCCGACTCAACACCCTTCTTCTCCATCTCAACGACCATCGAAACCGCCGCCTTGATCACAGTATTATACGACACCACATCTGGTTCAATTGACAACTTCTTAGAGACCCCTCTGAAAACCTCATCAACCTTGTCAAATGTCTTGGAGTTAACACAAGCACCCAAGAGGGCATTAAAGGACAAGACGGTGCGCTCACAGTTTTTCTCAGGCATTTCGTCAAGCACCGGGATTCTCGAACATGCCAGATTTCCCGTGAAGCATAACCAGTCGGACAGCGAATCCCTCGTTGGAGAGGTCCGCGTGCTGCTTCTCGTCCTCCAGGATCTCCTCGATCCACTCGAAGCGTTTTGCGGAGGCGAGACGGCGTACGGTGTCCTCGTAAATGAGAGTTTGGTATGGAAGCGATAGAGCACGGATGATTTTTTGAACTTCTCAACGAGGCGTTTGAGGTTGCGCTCTTTGTAGAGGTCGGTGGAGATGGCGCCAATGCTCCTACTGCTGGTGACGTTGGATTGGGTGGCGGTGCAGAAGGAGCGCTGGAGAACTCGAGAGAACGACATCCCCTCGGAGGTGTTGGCCGCGGGATTTTCGGATTTGGGCCTTTGTAGTTAGTACGTTTGAGAGAAAATAACTCGTCCTCTATTTCTTAAAAAACATTAAAAAAAAAAACAGAAAAAAACAACTCGAACTCTTTGGATACGGGCTTGAGTCTTGACCGCAGCCCAAAAAGAAAATGTACCCGTTGAGCATATTGGACTAGGTTATTTAGCTGTAAAATAAGTAATGTGACAACACATATATGAATACTTGATGAACATGCGTCTTGTTCCTCTCAGTAATCTTGTCCATTGACTAAATTTAACGATCAAGATTATTGCACTAAACTTATACATGTATATGATTAAATCGATTCCCAACCTAGGCCGTTTATGCATCCAAAAACGCATTATAAGTTCTGTAACAAAAATTGAACTTTCCATTTCACATTCATTTATTGTCGTTATTTGTTCTACGTACTCTTGACTCTTGAGCCTTTTCAAGACTAAAATTATAACTCATACATTGTTCTTCAACAGTAACACATCAAGCTTCGGCAGTCGCATATGCATTGGAGCATCCTTATCACAAGAGCTTGACAAAACTAGAGTTCAACATGGTTTAGTCTCTAATTGTTTAGACTCGATTTAACACCATCGCCCGCTATAATTAAGGCTGTTGGATGAAGAAAGGATTCCGGTTTTACACGTTAGATTTTGAGAGATTATTATTGTGATTTTGTCATGGTATTATTGCATTAGGATCAATCATGGCCGATGCCAGAAGATAGGCTGCTCAAGTTCAAATGAAGATCCCATGCAATCCTCTGGATAAGGATTGCTTTTGCTTGGTCGGTAAAGCTGGGATTAAAGATCCTCTGTTGTTTTATGGACTAATGTGACAAGGAACGTGAAAAAACTTTACCATGTTGTGCAGAAGGGATGCTGATTGTGATTAAGATGGTACAATTTGTAATGACTTTTCAGACTGGGTTCATAGTGGACTAATGTGAAAAGGTGATGTCACATTTTTTTTAATTGTTTTATTATGCGGATCCTATTAATTCACTAATTATAGATCTTGAAAATGTATTTTAATTGATTTTTTTTTTAATGCATCCTAGATATATCATTTATAACAAAGAAACATATCGGTTGGAAAAAAAGAAAATTTGACATTATCATGTTAGCCATCAAATTAACATTTGATATTTATACTTTGACATCTTCTTTAAAGATGATCTTAGTTGTGTATGTAGGTGAAAAAGGACGATGCATGGAGTGGAATTAATACCAATTTAGCTTTCAGTCTCGGGGTTCGTAATCAATGTTTAACAAAAACAATGAAAGTTCCACAAAGTTAGGGTTTTGGGTTGTTGTTCTTCTTAGAGGGAAAAGATTCCTGTTTAGATTCTCTTTGTCAGGATTCGGAGGATCGATCAATTACTGTCGTTCATCGTACATCGTATGATCAGAAATTATTTAAAATTTAAAATTTAAAATTAAATATAACTAATATTTAACGAAAACTGATCACATGATAATAATCGCGATTGATGAATTCTTCGGATCCCCACAAAGAAAATTCGAAAATAATCATTTCCCATCTTATAGTAAGTAGTCACTAGTCATTCGACGAAAATTTCAAAGTTGTACTCGTTTTTTTTCGAAAGTCTTGCCGGTCCGGTTTCCCGCAGCATACCAAAAAACAAACGTGTGGGATCACAATAGGATTTGACGTGAGTCTCGTATGCATCGTGAAAATGTCTGAGGATCACGTACAGTCCCATCAATATTACGTGCCATTCCCAACTTTACTTAACAAAGTCCCAAAATTAGGTTTGCTAGGCCATCCCTATTTCCTGTAATTATAATCATGAGGAATTAACAATTAATCTTTTTTATTATTACTGATAAATTGTTGAAAATCTTGTCAAAATTCTTTTTAAGGTTGTCCTTCACCTAACACTCAAAAATAATGTTCGAATAACTTTATTTTAAAATGGTATAAGTAGTAGTTTAATTAAATTAATCAATAAATTGAAAGAAAAAACAAATTAAAACTAATAAATTATTGATGGACTATGCTTAGCTCTTTCAGTTAAAAATGGTATATGAATATGCTCTGATACTATTTATTTAAAAAAAATAATAATTATACAACTATAATTTTGGATGGAATCATATTTAACCATTTTGGTTGAAGATGACCTTAGTAGTTAGTACCCAACTTTACTCATCATCTTCTGTCTAATTTGACTAATTTCAGTATTCCTACCATATCTCATGTATTATCCTTTCAGCTAAAAGAACAAAAGGGGAATCCGCTGATGAACAACCACCCTAGCTAACTTGCTAACGAAAGTGCTAATGATCTTCCGTCTTTAATAATCTCGCAAGGGAGAGTGCACATAAACTAAAGGAAAAAAAAAAAAAAATAGAGTCGTCAAAATGGAGCATTGAAACGTTTTTCTCAGTAGAAATGAAGGAAGAAAGAAGAAATAAAAATGATAATTGGCATTCAATCAGTACCACATAGGTCAAAAAAAAAAAGAAAAAAGAACAAAGAATAAGGAAAAAAAAAAAATGGAATCTCTCTTGTAGCCAGCGCTTTAGGAAAAAAAAAAAGAATAAGAAAACAAAAGTACGCATAAAAAAATGGTATAATAGGATAACTAACATGTAACAAATTTTTTTTTTATTCAAAATGGTTTTTGATGTCGATGCAAATTTTCGTCGTTTCTAGTTTTGACGAAAATGCATATGCAAAACATTTAGCACCTTTAATCAAAGACCTAGGCCTCATGCGCATGAATCTCTGATGCCTAAGTTAGTTTCTCTAAAAAGAGTAATTATTTAGGGCTTTTAGCGGCATCAAAAGCTTACTGAAATTTGGTAGAGATGGAGGAATTTATAGGAGGAGGTGCCGGCAATGGTGTTAGGGTTTTATCCTACACATGACGACATCCTATTGGCCAAGGTTTGTGGAGAGAATATTCCCAAGATATTAAATAGGAAATAATATCTTGAGATAATGGTGTAAATATCCCTAATCGATTTAAATATGGAATACTTACTTGAATGGAGTCAATCTTCAATTGGGAATATATTAAAGATAGAATTTGGGTAATTAATCATTATCCTTAATACTTTGACTTTTCCTTGTCATAGGCAGGTAAGCTGTGGACAGTCGTATACAATTGCTTGGACCTTCAGGGGTGCTGAACTGCGCTTGAGTTTCTGAGAAGCTTGCCTATTTAATGAGGGAAATATTGTCTTTCTTGAGCAAAAGTTCACATGTCACCTCTAGGATTTCTAGGATTATTTTAGGCTCCACACCTGGCATAACTCCTCATTTTGGTCCCTAAGATTTGAAATCAATAGAATTGGTCATTGAGTTTGTCCACCATTAATCATTTTGGTAATTTCGTGAAAAAATCTCCATTAAATAATGATACAATGACAAAAATACCCTCAAATTTTGTCAAATCATTTTGGCTTATTGTTTATTAAATTGAGGGTAATTTTGTCCTTTTAATCTTTATTTAACAAAACTATTCATAGAAAAAAAAAAAAAAAAAGATTGATGGTGGACAATCTCAGAGACCAATTGTATTGATTTCAAATCTAAATAACCAAATGAGAAGTTATGCAAATCTTCGAGATTATTTTGGCTAAATTTCCTTAAAAAATGTATAAAAAATAGTTTGGTCATAATTAGGTGGTGTTGAGTGCTGCTGTCGAACTCACTAAATTATATTCAACAAAAACAATTCTCTAAATAATACATAATTAACGAACTACGTAATCGTATACATGAACCTTAATGTAGATAATATCGTTTATTAAAAATAAAAAAAAATTCTATTTTGTTAGAAATTTTTTACCAAAAAACATAAAGAAATAGATATAGTTGAGATCCCCACAAGTTTGCCAAACCAAAAGGTTGTAGATCTGACTTCTGAGCGTATTTCATTTATTTATCTTTTTTCAGCAATTTGGGCAGATGTGTTTGGAAGCTTCCTTCAATATTGATGGTGTCCGAAACAAGCTTTTGCCGAATAGCACTATCTTCGCCTTCTGTACACTGCATTTGAACTTTCAAGCATATTTGGTTCTTTCTTAGATCCCGAGTTCCCGACCCCACCCCTGTACTTTTTTTGCAAATAGAAAGAAGAAGAAAAGATTCAAAGGTTACAAAATGTCTGAGCCGCCCATGTTGGTTTAAATTAATACTCTAGTCCCTTTGTTGTTATATATATAGTTTGGAACATTATTAACCAAATTTTGTGTACTTTAGAAAGTTCAAATTTCAACTTTGTTCATTGATGATGCAATATATGGAGGACAGGAGGAGGCCTGAAGGAGGATAGAGTAAGAAAATAAGAATGAAAAACAATAAGATTACTAAATGGTCCTTGTCAGTAGATCATCGCTCTAATAGGATAAAGGAGTATACACTTTAGTGCAAATTTTTTTTTTGCGTCAGACAGTGATCAGATGAGGTGGATTGTCTGATCTATCTTCAAAGAAAAACACCCATCTATATTTAGATGTTACTGTGATTTGTTTAGGTTGAAACTCCAATATAAGAGTTACATTCTATTATAAGTTAGTAGAACAATCCACCTAATCCCGTTGTTGATGAACATAAGACTTTGCAAGTTTCTCCCCTTCACGAGGGTTAACTTGAAATGAAAATTGAGGTTTCATTATAAAATCAAATGGCAGTATAGAGAATAGTCTAACCTCTTATAAGCTCTAGCAAGGTCTTTGATTTCACCAATGTAAGAATCTTTTACCTTTCACATCCTCACGCGTCATCTCGCGTGTGGCAAATTTTTAAGTCTAATAAATGAACAACACAAAAGGAGTAAGATAAAGCATGTGTGGGCGTTGAGCTTTACACGTGAGCCAACCTACTCTGATACCATAAAAACTTGAGATTTCACTATAAAATCAATTGCCATATGGGAGTATAGCCGAACTAATATGAGAGAAAAAGGCGTGCGGTACATATGATGGTGGAGTGATCGTTTTGAGCCCTAAACACAAATTTTGACAGGAAGATGTTCCTCCATCTTATGTTTCAAGAAATTCGTTACCTCAAGCTTTATGGTCAAATCAAGATTAGGCGGTGAGAAAAGTGGCCGCAAATTGTCTAAATGCATGACAGAATTATAGATTGTAGGATGCTTAATCTTAATTATTGTACTCTCTGCCTTTGAACTTTAAGTATATTTGATTCTTTCTTGGACCACCGACACAGATACTCAGGACTCCACACACGAAAGAAAACTTGAATAACTAGCGACGATTGATTTTCATGGCGATTATGTAAGACATATTCTGAAATCATAACAACAAGACATTAGAATCACAAATAAATCAAATCAATATGAAATAGAGATCGATTAATTATATTGAACTTATCTGTAGAATTCGGAAGACATGATTATGAAGATGAAGCCATTGATGAACTCTAGGTTGTCTTCTCCCTCCAATACTCCAAAATATCCCTCTACTATATGAATAGGTTTTAGTATTATGAGGAATTCAACGTATGGAAGCAGGGACTTAACCTAGTATTTATATACCATTAGGGTTCCTTATTAGCCGGCCTATTAACAACTAAGAAAGTCAACCCTATCACCTTGATTGAGTCCTATCATGATGCAATATCTTTGTATTTGAATCTCTAGATGATTCTCCTAGATTAGCTGCAATGATTTAAGACTCCACAATTCTTACCTACCTAGGACTCTTAATTTACTCGAATTGCACATCACTGAATAATCAAGTGATTTGTTCCACAAGTAAACCAATTGTCAGACATTGCCATTCACAGAACTTTACATTCTCCCACTTGAATGTCAATGTGATGTCCTGATAAGAACTCATGGTGATCATTGAGTCTTCATGAGTTTGCAACCAATCTTTCCTAACAACTTGTCACTTTTGAATCAAGTGCAGAACCACAGAAAACAAGGCACACATTGCACAGTTCCTTGCACTCCATGATTACATGCACACTTAACTCAAAGCACTATGTTACTAACAAAGTCATGATATCAAGAGCTAATAGTCAAAACATTAGCTCACAATAGTCGAACTGAAAATATGAAAATATATTTCAGTACAAAAGTAGTTCACAAAAGAACTCAACAACGTGGGTAACAAAATCCAACTTTTCTGTCAATTTAGAATATAATAAGAGAACACGTAAAATACGACATACTATTTACAAAATCAGGACCTCTTATTAAAACTTACGAACAAAATTTACTCTTAAAGTATCAGCCACTAACACTTCAAAAAAAAAAAAAAATTAACACGAAAGGTAATCTCTTACTCCCACTAATTAATAGAGACAAAATTATATATAGATAAATTATTATTACTCCCACTGATTAAGAGAGTAAAACAAAACTTTGTAAATGTCTACAAAATGAAATAGATACCTTTCAAATACTCCCATTAGCAAAACATTAGTCATGGGATCTAAAACATAAAATTTGTGAGCTCAACATCTTTATTCTAGATATCTGTACGGAAGTGACTCTTGTGACTGAAAAACTATACAAAATCATTTGGTCAGTTCTGTTCATCTAACATTTGACAAAAATAGAAAACTTTAACTAAATGTTTTCTAATGCATCAAAAGCATATAATTCTAGAATCATCTTTGGACAGAAACTAATTATATTAGGTTTGCATAGCTAAAACATAAAATACAAGGGCAAACATATATAGCTTCAATACTTTTGAGCAGATGAAGTATATACCATCTTGTCAGTTCCATGTTTCACTATACATTGATTTATAGTTGTACTGAATAAGAAAACACTTTTGAGCAGATTAATTATCCATCAATAACATATTAATCACAAGTCCAATTTCTTGAACAACATACAAGAATTAATAAGCAAAACACTTTTGAGCAGAATATACTCATTTACCCTTCTTGAATTTCCTACAAGATTAGTTGCATATATAACAAATAAAATATAAATGAGTATGACAATATACGTTTTATCTACCAAAACTATGACCATTAAAAGCATGCAAAATTGATTAGTGTGAAGCCCATAATACATTATTTCTCCCACTTGGGCAAACACTCAAAATTGCAAGATTAAACACTAGAGAAAGTGGGTTTCATATAACAAAATATAGGCTAGTTGAATCAATAAAGATAGTGTAAGCTCTAGCAAAATTTCAAAATTAATCATAATTTAAATAAAACCAATTTACAATCTTTAATATGCTCAAAACACAAAAATTTCTTAAACAAATTTGTTGAGTCACAAAATAGTCGGTTTGGACATAATAAACCAATCTATATGTATCGCAATTAGGCTTATATAAGGAACAATATCTCAACATTATTAATCAATCTAAAAGTGACAAGTGATTAGATAAACCAATGGCTACAAAATTTATTTTAGTGTATGAGAGAAGACACATATGTGTTAAAGATTAGGTCAAAAATTAAAAAGAAACCTAATAAAAGAATCCAAAATCAAAATTTATGTTTTAATTCTAAAACAAAGTCGATTAAAGTAAACACATAGATATCTCAACAACATCAATTTTTCAACAATAATTTTAATTCAATTTAGAACTCACAAAAAATTAAGGCAAAAGATTGGCAAATTTACCTACTCATTCTCAATTCTGCAAGATTCATCTGGAAGTAGTCGAGTTGTGGAGGATCGAATAAACTCCAAATTGCATGATTGTTACAC
Organism: Pyrus communis; assembly: GCF_041283825.1. Taxonomy (NCBI): domain Eukaryota; kingdom Viridiplantae; phylum Streptophyta; class Magnoliopsida; order Rosales; family Rosaceae; genus Pyrus; species Pyrus communis. The sequence continues at coordinate 31,442,250 of NC_142574.1, read as the reverse complement.
CTTTGGCCAGAAACTAATCATGCAAAGAAAATACCCACATAGCTAGCCAAAACATAAAATACACAAAATACACATAGCTTCAACAACTTTGGCCAGATGAAAATATGTTAAAAGTACTTTATGATTTGCTATAATACTAATTTATAATTGGCGATTGATTTCCTGAAATTCCCATTGGGACAAAAGTATTCACCATATAAATTAGAATGTTGATTTTTCAAAATAATCCTTTAGAACAGTATTAAATAACTGTTTTGTTGGATATTCAATGATTCTCAAAAGATTAAATCAAACACAAAAGTATGTCGTTATTGACATTGAACAATAGAGTTCTCGAAAGAGACCAAAATGATCAATTAGTAAAATGATGCCACTTTCCAATTTTCTCTCAAAAGACAATTATCATCATAATCAGAATTGATGACCAAACAAAACATTGGTTTAAGCAAAACAAACCAATACATCTTTAAATCAAAATTTAATCGGTGTTGTCTATAAAATTCATTAGTATTGAGAATTTGCATAAAATAAGGATATATTGGAACCATAAAATTGTATAATAATTGGTACCAATAGATGTGCACAAATCAGTGAAACAATATCACATATCAAAACTAGTTTTGATGTACCAAAATTCAACAGTACTACTTTAGTTTGCAAATTCACTAAAAACTCAATTCTGTTTAGATTGTCATGAAAATTTTTAGGTATGCACTAGACATATATGGCTACTATTTCACAAAATTTAATGATTTTTAAAATTTTAAGCGAGCCAAAAATGAATTCGAAAAGAGAGGTGCTGTAGAAACTGCAGAAAATGTTCAGTACAAACCTGAGATTACAAATTCACCAAATATTCATTGTTCATCCGATATGCATGAAAATTTTCAAACATAAGGTAAACATACAAACCTGTTAATTCGCAAAATTTCATAATTTTTGACACTTTACATGTGTACTAAAAGAAAATACGAAATGGGATGTGCTGCAGAAACTACAAAAATTCTGCAGTACATACCGTAGACTAAATAATTCACCAAAAATTCAAATTTTTTTTTCTCCAATATGCATAAAAATTTCCAGAAATAAACTAGACATGTAAATCTATTGTCACCCAAAATTCCATGATTTTTTTTGTTTCGATTTTAAAATGGGCTAAAAATAAAAACCAAATGGAATTTGTTGCAGAAACCGCATAAATTCCGCAGGGCAGTCCCTGAGATTAAAAATTCACCAAGAATTCATTTTCAAACCAATGCTCATGAAAATTTCCAGATTTGAAATAAATATCTCAATGTATATCATACTAAAATTTCATGAATTTATCAATTACATAAATATATCAAAATAATATTACAAACACACTATTCTGCAGAAGTCCGCAGAATTCCAGCAACAGGGTATCTCACTTAAAAATTTACCATAAATCCATTTCTTGCCCAAAAAACGTGAAAAAATACCAGCATCTAAAGTCCATTTAATATTACGATATGACCGAATTTCATAAAATTTGAAGTCAGGGAAGTCCATCAAAAACTAGAATGTCTATCAGCCATACGAAATATGCACTTATACCAAACAAGAGTCTGCAAAAGATTTACGATGCCATTGAAAAAACCTCCCCAAAATCTCAATTAAGAATCGATAGCCCAGAACTACTCATATAAATAAGGTACAGGAATTTCAAATTTGTCAAAATAACTAAAGTCCATCAAAATTGCAAGATTTATGGCCCGAAAATAATCTAATTCATTGAAAGCCCCAATAAAAGTTTCCTTCCAACAGATTTAATTAATCATGAAATCAATACAGCAATATAATTAATAAATACAAATAACATAAATCCGTGTTGTAATCCTTCTCTGCAGCACAACGATAATTATTGTGGAAAAAGAAGACAGCCCTATATACTCAAGAAAACTCCATAATCTACCGAAAGGAAGAAGAAGGAAAAAAAAAAAAAAAAACAATTAGCCGGTGACTAATTATGAACTCCAAATTCACCGTGTAGTTAAATTATATCCCTTTTATTTTTCATGCCCAATTTCAATTTGTTTGGACCTAAATCCCTAAACAAAATTGCAAACTCAAGTGATACAAAATTGCGGAAGCATCTTTATGAAGTCTCACAGGATCGAATAGTCAAAATAGCCAACCAAACGATAAACACAAATTATGCTTCACTTTTGTCAATCATCTACAGTTAATCAAATTACCTGTGAATTGAACCCTAAGCTTGTTGTGTGGCTCTGATACCACATGTAAGACATATTCTGAAATCACAACAACAAGACATTAGGATCACAAAAAAATCAAATCAATACGAAACAGAGATCGACTAATTATATTTAACTTATTTGTAGAATTCGAAAGACATGATTATGAAGATGAAGCTATTGATGAACTCTAGGTTGTCTTCTCCTTCCAATACTCCAAAATATCCTTCTACTATATGAATAGGTTTTAGTATTATGAGGAATTCAACGTATGGAAGTAGGGACTAAACCTAGTATTTATATACCATTAGGGTTCCTTATTAGCCGGCCTATTAACAACTAATTAAGAAAGTCAACCCTGTCACCTTGATTGAGTCCTATCATGATGCAATATCTTTGTATTTGAATCTCTGGATGATTCTCCTAGATTAGCTGCAATGATTTAAGACTCCACAATTCTTACCTAACTAGGACTCTTAATTTACTCGAATTGCACATCACTGAATAATCAAGTGATTTGTTCCTCAAGTAAACCAATTGTCACACATTGCCATTCACATAACTTTACAAATTATAAATAGGAGAAATTTTTAGTGTGACCGTACATCAAGTGTCATACTACAAATGGTTGAAATTTTTTTTTTTCTTCAAATATTCAACCACTTGTATTATGAGACTAATTGGTGTATCGAAACATGTTCTACACACTGAACAATCTCTCTATAAATTGAGAGATCAAGAGGAGCGAAAAACATCTCATTTTCTCTATTGGCCTTCTACTTCTTTGGGAGTTGATTAGATATACAGAAACATGGAAATTTCTAAATTTCTGTCCTCCCTTGCGACCTCGTCTTGTACTCCTCCAATTGCTCTGAAAAACCCTAGTTCTAAAAAATGGAGCATCCCCGAAGATCACAGCTTGCTTTCTACTCCCTTAAAACCACTTAACTCCAAAACGAAGTATACTTCATCTAAGGTAAGAAAAATCCTCTCTTTCTCACACAAACACACACACACACACACACACACACACATCTAAGGTAAGAAAAATGGAGCATCCTTGTGCGCAGGATGGCATAATTTGTTTCCAGCATGAACAAAAATTGGCCGACTTAAGGCATGCATTAAAAAAAGTGGGAGGACAAGCAGTTGTAGGTTTGGACATGATCGATGCTGTTCAACGTCTAGGTATAGACTACCACTTTGAAGATGAAATTGACCAAATTCTCCAAAAGCAACATATAATATCTATTACTACTGCTCACGGTGCTCATGATCCCACCGACCTGCACGAAGTTGCTCTCCGCTTTCGACTACTCAGGCAGCATGGTTACTTCGTCTCTGATGGTGAGTACCATCTATATATAATTCAATATTGTAGGTTGGTATTCGGTACTAGTAAATTAGCTCAACCCACACTGGTATAATTTCAATATGTGATAACTAGCTAATCCAAAATTTGTGTTTATCATGTGAATATCGATGTGTTCAACAATTTCAAGGAAAGAGAAGGAAATTTCAATCAAATGTTAAGTGCAGACATCAAGGGGTTGATGAGTCTGTATGAAGCTTCACAGCTAAGTATAGAGGGTGAAGTTGTACTTGAAGAAGCTGGAAAGTTAGTGGCCATTTCCTAAATTCATCCCTGTTACATCTCGACATCACCAGGCCAGAGTTGTTGAAAACACATTGAGAAATGCTCATCACAAAAGCTTGGCCCCATTCATGGCCAAGAACTTTTTTGTCTCTGGTTTCCAAGGAACATACAATAGGTGGTTAAATATATTACAAACTGTAGCAAAAACAGATTTATATATGGTCCAGTCCCTTCACCAGAAGGAAGTTGTTCAAGTTTCCAAGTTAGTTAATAACTTTATTGGAAAATACCGCCCTAATCTTTAATTGTTGTCTCTACATCTAATTCATTAACCAATTATTAATCAATGTTAACTTATTTGTTTCAATTAACTTAATTAGATGGTGGGAAGAGCTGGGATTGTCTAAGGAGTTGAAATCAACCTATTAAATGGTACAATTGGTCCATGGCAGGCCTAACAAACCCAAACTTGTCAGATGAGAGGATTGAGTTCACAAAATCTGTATTATTTATCTATTTGATTGATGACATTTTTGATGTTTACGGGACGCTTGATGATCTCATTCTCTTCACGGAGGTTGTTAATGGGTAATAACAACTTAATTAACTTCTTAATTAACTTCACCAATTTTTACAGTTAACTGAACAGTAAATCGTTATGCTGCAGATGGGAAATTGGTGCTATAGAACACTTACCGGACTACATGAAGATATGCTTCAAAGCTCTTTATGATATGACGGATGAAATCAGCTGTAAGGTTTATGAAAAGCACGGATTGAACCCGTTGCATTCCCTAAAGAAGACGGTATATATACAAATCGTAGTATTGGCTTATTATTAAGTATATTTATCTAACTGGTTTAGTGTCGTGACAATGAAGTACTAGCATAATTAAGAAAGGCTTAATTAACAGATTGTTCATTCTATTTGCATGCATGCATGCAGTGGGAGAGTCTGTGCAATGCATTTTTAGTGGAAGCAAAATGGTTCAAATCCGGGCACTTGCCTAGGGCTGAAGAGTACTTGAAGAATGGAATTATTTCTTCTGGGGTGAATGTGATGTTGGTCCACATTTTCTTTCTCATGGGTGAAGGTATAACCAAACAAAGTGTGAAGCGCTCTTGAATGGCACTCCAGCCATTATATCTTCAACAGCAGCAATTCTTCGGCTTTGGGACGACTTGGGAAGTGCCAAGGTAACTACATATTTATAGCACCATTTATATCAAGCACCATAGTAACTAAATGCATATTCATCCCTGCATTTAAGGTTCTATATTATGTGTGGCGGATGTCTTATCCGGCTCCATCACACAAATATTTGTCTATCAAAATTTGTAGCATGCATATATGCACATAGAACACGTCAGATTTTCTTATCGTGATACTAATTGTAGGATGAGAATCAAGATGGGGACGATGGGTCATACATAAACTACTATTTAAATGAACATCAAGGCAAAACCATGGAGGAAGCACAAGAACATGTTACGAATATGATTTCACAAGAATGGAAGAAGCTGAACAAAGTATTGGTGTCTCCTAACCATTTCCAGCAGCATTCACAAAGGCTTCCCTAAATCTTGCAAGAATGGTGCCATTAATGTATAGTTAAGACGACAACCAGCGCCTTCCATCTCTTGACGAGTACGTGGAATCGATGCTTCATGCATGAAGTTGATTTGATTCCGATTTCATACGTGCAGTGGGTCCAAATAAAAATACCATAGTATATTATCTTATGGAGGTATAGAGTAAAAACAAGAAATAAACAATTAGAACATAAGTGCAAGGCACATGAATTGCTACCGCAAGAGAGAATGTAAAAATAAGAAATCTTAATTTGATGCTCTTGTAGTATTTTATTTTCTGAAGAAACAAAATATCCTAGTTCTTTTCTCCCTAAAGAAAATATCCTAGTTGTTGAATGGCCGAGATTTTTTACTAAACTTATTACCAACTGAACTTTTATGTCAGTTAAATTTTGACTATTCAACTAAAAATTGATTGACTGGATGAAAAGATACAAGATTATATCAACTATGTACATATTAAGTGAGACATTAATTCTTTGATATCAAGTTCATACTCTTAAAATAATCAACCAGCTGGATCATGACTAGCTTATCCTCATGAATTTGGGGCAAATATCTTGTGGCCCCAACATTTAGTAGTTTTATGGAGAGATTCTCTCCAAAACTAACGCACACTTTAGGTGGCCATATGCTCAGAAATTACTCCAATTATCTACTAACTGTTTTATCATGTCACATGTGGCGCCGGTTCAGAGTTTTTTTAGGTCTGGGGCGATATAAAAAAATATGTCCTAACTTCTTATAAGAAAATTATTTATTTTCACACGTAAGACATTAATAAAATTATACTTAGAAAAGCAGTTCAAACTTAATAATTTAAAAACACATAAAGACTAATATATTTTGTATCCAGAGAAGGAAACCAAAAAATTCCGAGCTTACATATAGATAGACGATAAGTTTTGTTTTCCATCTGAACTTTTGAAATGTTTTTGTAGAAAGCATGAGGTGTTTTTTCTTATTTATTAACCTTGTCAATATGAGACTAAAAAAATAATGATGTTTTTTAGTCTTTAATTAATATGTATAAGTAATGAATGGGCACTAAATTAAACTATTGATAACACGTCATATGATTTGCAAATTTGCTCCAAAAATTTGGTCTGCGTATTACTCTTTGTAGAAGATTAGACTTGAATTCAAACAAATATTTAAAAATAGTAACTCACATAGCTACTAGCTAGCAACTAAAAATAAATTAACAACCAAACAAATATTCGTAAAAATTGAAAAGAATAAACACGCATATAGCATTTCGAACTTAGGAAATCTTGTTAATTTTAAACAACAAAAATCATTGCTTCTAATTAAACTTCTTGATCATTTAACCAAATTTTATAAATTTATACTCTTATGAAAAAAAAATTGTAAAAATTGGAAAGTAACTAAGAACATGTAGTGTTTTGAACTCAAGACCTCTTCATTATTTTCCAACAACAAAACCACCACTTCTAGTTAAATTTCTTTGTCATTGAACCAAATTTTATAAATTTATACTCTTATAAAAACTTATATAAATTACCACCCTAATAATTTTGATGCCCCAAACCTTTTTTAGCCCCGATGTAACAACCCGTCCCGGGATTTAAGTAAAAAAATAAGTATTTTTGTATTTTTACTAAGTTTAGGGGATACTTTTCTTTTTAAAATTGTTTTTAGTCTTAATTGGTGAGCCAAGGGGCCCACCTCCTGTCTTGTTTCCCGGTTCCCTTTCCCTTTCCCTTTCCCTTTTCTTTTATTTTTTATTTTTTGAAATGTCTCTCTCTTCTCCCTCACTCTCTCTTCTCTACCGTGCTCTCTCCTTTCACCCCCTCTCGGTGCTCTTTTCTCCAACAAGAACACACACACACACACCCATGCCCACACCTGTAGCTCATTTCTAACCCCGTGGTTGTGTTTTGGACGTCAAACCATGAAGAAACCACCTCGGAGACATTTCTCCAGTTTTCCGGCGAGCACCGCCCATTTCGAGGAAATTTCCAGCCAAACCACGGCGAGTTGGTCGGCGTGAAAGATATCAATCTCTTCGTCTCGCTGAGTACTACAACTTTCCTTTTTATTTCACCCAATTTCATTGAGTATTAAAGAAGTTATACTCATTCGAATCTTACCCAGTTTCCGGCGGACACCCGTGGCTTCCAGGCTGTTTTCCGGCCAACTCCGACCACGATGACGGGAACCAAGGGTATATTTCGATTCCTTACCTTCGGGACTTCAATTTGGTATATTGAATGACATGTTTTGGTTGAGTTTTGAGCCCCATCGGAGCTTGGGAATTCTCCGACCGAAATCCGGCCTTCTCCTTCCTTGGAATCCGGCGAACACCCAAGGCCTTTGGGCCTTTCCTACCAAGCCCAAAACCCTGGGCAGCCCAACCCAACCCATTTTATTTATTTATTTTTGTATTGTTAATTTTAAGGCCTTTGGGCCGTTTCATTTAGGGCCTTTGGCCCGTTAACCCTAAACCCATTAAATCCCAACCATTAGGCCCAAACCCGGATCCAAGCCCAGACCCGTTTGACCTGTTAACCCGGACCCGGACTCAGTCTGACCGTTGACCCGGTCAACGTTGACTTTGACTAGTTAACGTTGACTTTGACTGGTCAACGTTGACTTTGACCGTTGCCTTTTTGGGTTTTTGTGCGGGACCCCTCCTAAGCTAATTTCGACGTTCTGAACCTGTTTCTGATGTCCATTTTCCCAAATTCAATCGTTTGAGTAGAGTTTGACTAAATGTACCATTTATGTGCTTAAGGACAATTATCTGTGGCGTTTCCTTCTTCGCTAGATGACGTGGCTTTTCAACGGCGAAGTACTGTGAATGGACCCCTTCTAAAAATGCATGTTTTGATAGTAGAAATGCATACATGAAAGCATGATTTGATGATTATTTTTTATGAAACGTTTTATGAGATAACATACTTACTGAGGCTAGTTTGAATTATTACTATTTTTCCTATAACCCATGTTCTTATAGAATATCTGATGGATGAAGATATGATATTTAGAACATGTTTAGAACACTTCTTTATAGTATAGATGATGGATGACTTTATACTATGAAGTTGATTTTCAATATATGTATGTTCACTGGTTTTGTACTTACCTAGTGGTCATTTCCGCTACGGGACGTAGTGATAGATCCGGTCCGTCCCGGGCGACGATTTGGTGTTGGCATAGGGCCTGGAGTGTGTTTTCCTCTGACTGTCTGCTTAGAGACGGGGAGCCGGCAAGGGGCCTGAAGTGTATTTTCCTCTGACTGTCTGCTCAGAAACGGGGAGCCGGCATGGGGCCTGAAGTGTTGTATCGGACATTCACTAGTGTTTATTATTTTTATGCGAATTATGATTTGAGACATTGCACGACATGTTAGGTTTCGGAAAACCTATGTTTATCATTATATATGTGTTTTCATAAAACCTGGGGGTTAGTATGTTGATAACTGTTTTATTATATATATATCAACTTGGTCCACTCATGTTTGTTTTGCGCCCCCTTCAGGACTTAGAATCGAGGCATACAATCCCGACGTCCAGGCACTTCCACATCGGTATCTTCGAGTCCTCGTGGTGTAGGACCCACTCCTTTGTTTCATTCAATTTTATATTATTTTCTTTTAGTGTTCTAGATTAGAGGTGTGCTCTGAACACGGTCCTTATTTGCATATTAATTATTCTTTTATATTTATAAGCCTTATTTATCCCTTGTTTTCAGCATTTGCACTTATTAAATGACTTTCGTCACCCTCGGATGTCGGCCAGCACGTGCCTATCCTGGTATTCGGGGAATATCGAGATCGTGACGTGTCACCCGGACGGTCCCCCTACCAGCACTGGACCTAGGCCAGGCCTGGTCATGTGATTGGTTACAACACTTGTTTTATTAAACTGAGCTTTTTACCTGCAGTGCAAATTTCTTGTGTGATCATTACGAAAAACATTTGGAGATATTTCTATTATGGTACAAATACCGCGATGGTATTTATTAAATGGCCTTATAAAATAAGTGTACTCTACGGTCTACAAGAAAGGAATATAGTCTGCCCTAACAAACCTACATTGTACCCCAAAAAAAAAAAAAAAAAAAAACCAACCTTCATTCGTTTATGTACTTTTTTCCAGTCAACAAGACCAACATGTATGACATGCATGAACATATTCAAACACAAAAACAACAGTAGCGATTTTTGCATACCATTTTCCTCCCTATCCACTCCTACCTTGAAATCGAGAGTTGGAAAAAGAAGAAGAGAGCGTAGAAAAAGAAAATGAGAATGTAAAAATCACTTCCCAAAAGCAAAACACACACATATATGCATGGTTGTTGAAGCTGCTTCTTGTTCCTCTCTTTAATCTCATCCATTGATTAAATTTAACGACCAAGATTATTTCAGTAAACATATAATTCGAAGGACTAAACTGAATGGCTAGAACATCTCTCTCTCTTTCTCTCTAAACAATCGTGATAAATTTATCTTGCATTCCTCTCCCCCACAAGCAATGGAATGATACCCTTGTAAGGGCCATCTATATAATTTCATAACAGAAACTACTTCTCCCACTTGTTTAAACTAACTTTGATCCAAAATATATCAAGAAATATGGACTCTGTGAGTTGTGTGTTGGATGAATTATGCTTAGTAGAAGGAGGCAGCCGAGGGGGAAGGATGGGTCGAAGGAGACACAACAATGGTGGCGAATTCAAATCCAAAAATCTCGTTGCTGAGAGGAAGAGAAGGGAGAAGCTCAGTGGAAGGCTCCTTGCACTACGTGCATTGGTCCCGAATATCACAAATGCAAGTCCTCAAAGCCTCCCTTAAATTTTTCCAGTTTCCATTATTAACACGAGAGTATCTCGACTATGGTCTTTCGTGTTTCAGATGAACAAAGCAACCATTGTTGAGGATGCCATCACTTACATCCAGGAGCTGCAGCAGAAAGTAGACTTCCTCAAAGACCAGCTTTTTGAGATGGAAGCATCATCAGAAGAAACACTGCAGCCGAACAAAGAAGAAACTCATGCTGCAGAAGAGATGAAGAAATTCGGGATTCAGGTTTTGACAACCAGCTAACAACTCATCATATTCAATCTCTTTGAAACAATATAGGAGTTTTTATTTTTTCTGCTCATATATTTCAATGTTGTTGCTGGTATGGGCAGACAGAGGTGAATGTGACTAAGATTGATGGGAACAAACTTTGGATGAAGACAGTCCTCGAGAAGAAACAAGGCGTGTTCACAAAACTGATGGAAGCCATGACCGGCTTTGGCTTCGAACTCACTGACACCAGCGTCACTACCTCCAACGGAGTAATGATGGTTTCATCCTGTATAACGGTAAGTCACAGTAAAAACAAAGAAAGCTCTGAAATTCTACCTGCACCAGAAGTTAATATAAATACTAATGAATTTCAGGGATTCTGCTGTGATAAGCTTGAAGTTGAGCAAACCCGGGAATTGATGCTGGAGATCATCAATGGCATATAGCAAAAGGGAAGGATCAGATCATACAAACATATTCAATTACAACACAACACAACACAACACAAACAACTTGAAAAAAAAAAAAAACAGAGTTTTCTGTTTTGATTTCTTGTTAATTTCACCTGGCATATGGCAATCCACAAAGTTATTACAGTCATGTTTTATCTGAGTGATATTCTAGTTTAATCTAAATAAAGGCATTTGATTAAAGAAATGGAAAATTGTTTGGCTAGCTTGGCAACATAAAAGAACAAAGGGGCCTGCACCATCCCACAAACGTGTCAATGAACAAAAATCACAAGCAAGAAAAGGCCACAAGACAGCTAACCAATATTCCAATATTGCAGGCTTAGGGATAGGAACCAAGCAGCTAAAGGGCAACCCAAGCCAACAAAGCTCCTTGCATTGTGAGGACTAAGACAAAAATATATAAAACCAGAAAATTTCCAATTGAGCAAACTTCCAAAATTGCACCATTTGATTCAAAATCTTACACTCACTTTTGCTTTCCTTTTGTTTTTTTTACAATCCTAACAAGCTTCTATGAACCTTCAATCTTTTTTGCTCAAAATTAAGAGAGAAAAATACCCAAAAACCAAAAAAGGAGAAAAATTATCCAAGTGACAAAAGATCAAATCTTCATCTCTGGGCCTGAAATCCAATCTTCCTTCCTCCTTCACTCTTCAATGAAATGCCTGCATTCCATGATTCTAATATCAATTTTACCAACCCTTAATGCTAAAAATTGCAATAATGCAACGATTTTCACACAACCATTTTCTCATCCAGCGCTCCCTTCTAAGATTTATTCAAACGCCACATAAAATCCAGGATGTACATTGGAGAAAAAGGTGTGCGGAACTCACTTCTTTTCACTAATACATTGGATCAAAATATCAAATAGACAAAAGGCGCGACCCCAAATCAACCAAGCTCCCTACTTTATAAAGGTCGGGAGAAACGTGTATCGCACTCAACTTTACTCTTGTTTTGTAAAGAGATTATTCTCATGACTCAAGATCACAGAGGAACAATCTTTCCGTTTCCTAAGGCTCAAATAGACAATTGGAATTTAATTGTGGAGAATAAAAATTCCCAAATTTACATTTCATTTCAAAGATTAGTACAAGTCTACTGAATTTGTAGAGAGAAAAGAGAATAAAAAGATGGGATTTTTTTAGTACCTTGAGATTGAGGCTTGGAGACGGGGGGGTCTTCAAATAGAGAGAGAGAAAGCTGCTTATGGGCAACACCAATGTCAAACAAAATCAACCCAGAAGACGGATCGCTCACTGAGATTCCCTTCACCGGCAGCCAAAGAAAAAGCTCCTCCTGAGTCAAACCCTCCAAGCCTCTGGGCACGCCATAGTTGAGATTAGCTCTAACTATGCTCTCAAAGTAGACTCGTCTCGAACTTGGTCATGCAAGAACGGTCCAGATGCACCTCCAGGTGGCCCATCTGATCGAGATTGTAGGACTTCACATTGTCCAGGAAGAGCCCGGCAGGAAGGCCTTGGCTTTGGAGGATGACACGCCCCGACCCCGATATTCCCCGAATACCAGGATAGGCACGTGCTGGCCGACACTTGAAGGTGACAAAAGCCATTTATTGAGTGCAAATGCTGAAAACAAGGGATAAATAAGGCTTATAAATGTAAAAGAATAATTAATATGCAAATAAGGACCGTGTTCAGAGCACACCTCTAATCTAGAACATTAAAGAAAATAATATAAAATTGAATGAAACCAAGGAGTGGGTCCTACACCGAGAGGACTCGAAGATACCGATGCGGAAGTGCCTGGACGTCGAGATTGTATGTCTCGATTCTAAGTCCTGAAGGGGGCGCAAAACAAACATGAGTGGACCAAGTTGATATATATATAATAAAACAGTTATCAATATACTAACCCCCAGGTTTTATGAAAACACATATATAATTATAAACATAGATTTTCCGAAACCTAGCATGTCGTGCAATGTCTCAAATCATAATTCGCATAAAATAATAATCACTAGTGAATGTCCGATATAACTCTTCAGGCCCCATGCCGGCTCCCCGTCTCTGAGCAGACAGTCAGAGGAAAATACACTTCATGCCCCATGCCGGCTCCCCGTCTCTGAGCAGACAGTCAAAGGAAAACACACTCCAGGCCCTATGCCAACACCAAACCGTCGCCCGGGACGGACCGGATCTATCCCTACGTCCCGTAGCGGAAATGACCACTAGGTAAGTACAAAACCAGTGAACATACATATATTGAAAATCAACTTCATAGTATAAAGTCATCCATCATCTATACTATAAAGAGGTGTTCTAAACATGTTCTCAATATCATATCGTCATCCATCAGATATTCTATAAGAACATGGGTTATAGGAAAAATAGTAATAATTCAAACTAGCCTCAGTAAGCATGTTATCTCGTAAAACGTTTCATAAAACATAATTATCAAATCATGCTTTTCATGTATGCATTTATACTATCAAAACATGCATTTTTAGAAGGGGTCCACTCACAGTACTTCGCCGTCGAAAAGCCACGCCATCTAACGAAGAAGGAAACGCCACCGATAAACGCCTCTAAACACATAAAGGGTACACTTAGTCAAACTCTACTCAAACGACTGAATTTGGGAAAACGGACATCGAAAACGGGTTCAGGATGTCGAAATTAGCCTAGGAGGGATCTCGCACGAAAACCCAAAAAGTCAACGGTAAAAATCAACGTTGACCGGTCAAAGTCAAAGGCAACGCTGACCGTTGACCGGGTCAACGGTCAGACCGGGTCCGGGTCCGGGTCAACAGGTCAAACGGGTTTGGGCTTGGATCCGGGTTGGGTTAAAGGGTTTTGGACTTGGGTTGGATCCGGGTTTGGGGCTTAGGGTTTGGGTTAAAGTAAATGAGTTTAGGTTTTAGGTGGGTTGGGTTTGGGCTTGAACCTCACGGCCCAATGGCCCAATTAAAAAGGGTTTTGGTTTGCTAACATGGCCCTAAGGCCTTTGGGTTTTTAAAGAAACAAAATAAAAATAAAAATGGAAAGGGTTAGGGTTTTGGGCCAAATACCAAAACAGGCCTAAGGCCCGTGGGGGAAGGAAACGGCCTGAAGGCCTGGGTGGTTTCTTGGGCTGGGTTTCACGCCGGAGAAGAAGGCCGGAATTTAGACAAATTTTGAACGTCCATAACTTTGTTAATACTGGACGAAATCAAGTGATTCAAAAATAAAAATCGTAGCTCTCGAAGAGACGAAGAGAATGGTACCTCACATGACGTCTAACTCGCCGTGGTTTGGCTGGAAAACACCTCGAAAGTCACTGAGGTTGCCGGAAACTGGGTAAGATTCAAATGAGTATAACTTCTTCAATACTCAATGAAATTGGGTGAAACAAAAAGGAAAGTTGTAGTACTCAGCGAGACGAAGAGATTGATACCTTGCACGCCGGCAAAATCGCCATGATTTGGCCAGAAATTTCCTCGAAAGGGGCGGTGCTCGCCGGAAAACTGGGAAATGTCTCCGAGGTGGTTTCTTCATGGTTTGACGTCCAAAACACGACCACGGGGGTTAGAAAAGAGCTATAGGTGTGGGCATGGGTGTGTGTGTGTTCTTGTCGGAGGAAGGAGCACCAAGAGGGGGGGAAAAAGAGAGAGCACGGAGGAAGAAAGAGAGAAGAGAGAAGAGAAGACTTTTCAGAAAAAAAGAAAAGAAAGGGAAAGGGAAAGGGAAAGGGAACCCGAAACAAGACAGGGGGGTGGGCCCCTTGGGCTCACCAATTAAGGTTCAAAAACAATTTTAAAAAGGAAGGTATCCCCCTAACTTAGTGAAAATATAAAAATACCCATTTTCTTCCGTAAATCCTGGAACGGGTTGTTACAGAGGAGGTTGTGGAGGGTTAAGGTGGCGGTGGGAGGAAGAAGGAGAAGGAGAAGGATACAGAGAGTGAGCAAAGATACTGGTGTCAGAGACATTGTGTGAAGGAAGGACAAACAAAAGCTGAATGTCTGAGGTTTCAAGGAGGGTTTTATTTGAGGTTTCGTTTTGGGGAAAGCTAACATGAGAAGATATTAGTATATAAGTTGGAAAAAAGAGTACATTTTATTTAAAAATAATTACACATAGAGTCAAATTACAAGACTATATTTAGAAGAGAGACATAGTTTTTTATTTATTTCATAAAGAAATAAAATTTATCCACGTGACAGGTGATGTCATAGTTGTTTTTTTAATTATCTTTGCATTTACAATTTACTCATATATGTGAGTCGTTATCTTCTCATTTTTCTTTTGTCTCTTTTTCTCTCCTCCTTCTTGAATTTACTTTTTATTTCATTTATGGGTACGATTGAGACTTTTTATTTTTTATTTTATTTTAGTTTTTTTTTTTAAAGTATTTGATTTTTCATGTTAGTTTTGACCAAAAAAATACTGGAGGTCTACCGTGGAGAGGTACTCAAATGAAACCAGTGATCGCTTTCTAGGTATTTTGATTAAGCGAAGCAACTTAGTTGTGGATTGGAACTGAATGAGAAGGGTAATTGCTTCAGTTCAGAATGCCCGAAGGGTTTTGATAAATACAAAAGTTTTGCTTAGAGCAGAAAACAGCATAACACTTTGCCTACTTGTACAGTCAGTGATGCTATTCGTTTTGTTGGATTTATATATTATATATCAGGACTATATAACTTTATCCATTTAGGATTAACCCCTACTCAGTCAGCATTTTCCCTACTGTTCAAGTTCGTTTTCTTAAATAAATCAGTGAAAATGGGTGTATTAAAATGATATTTCCGTACATAAACAGATAAACTTCATTATTCTTGGCAAATATTTAAGGAAGATGATTTTGTTGATGCATCAGGCAGCATAATCAAGTCTATTAACCATCAAATCAAAGGTTTGCTTCTTAAAGAGCTTTATCATTGTGCCTTCATGAGGCAGACAAATTCATTCGATGATTTTGATTCATGCCAATGGTCCTTTCCTAAGTTAATTTGTCCACTGATGCCACCTGCTGTGTTATCGCCTTAACAAAAAGCAATCAATAGCAAGTGGGTTAGATTAGTTGGTTAGATTAATGTGTTTGTCACTTACAATTAGGTTTAGATCAATTAGTTAGCACAATATATCCGTCCCCTTATAACAACAATTTATACCAAGTTTTTCTTTTTTTTTTTTTTGAACAATTTATACCAAGTATTGATTAAGAAGGTTTTGTCCAACATAATTATTCATTCGTACAAAGTTACAATCAAAGCCTCTGACTTGAAAAAGTTGTGGACAACCACAAGCCAGAGTTCTTACAATCTCCAAAACATCTTCAATTTACCCATCAATAAATCCTCCTCATGCTCAACCCTGCCTATTGTAAATAGTTGCTTCCATCATCCCTTATTTCTCCATACGAATTTGAGCTTCCGAAAAGACAATCTGCAGTTCCGTTCCATGTATTTCCCTATCTTCCTTCATCACTACCAAATTCATAGCAACAATCACCATTTCCATTGCCTCTCTTGAAAGCACGAGCAAGGCAAGGCCAGTACCCAAACAAACTCTCACAAATATCCATGGCTTCCAATCCATACCCACTAGGAACTTGATTATACACTTCCTTCTCATGTTCATAACTACCCTGCACAACTTCTTCACTTTTCTCAACTTGATTAGGGTTTTCTTCTACTCGATTATGGTTTTCATCTACTTGGCTTGGCTGATCTTCTATCCTTTCTTGGTGCTGCTTCTCTTCTTTAACCGCCCATATCAGTTCACTTCCATTTATGGGTTTTGGTGCTTGCTCAGCAGTTTCTTGCTTACCACTCAACGGCACGATAGAGCCATCAGTGACGCCATCGAAAGAGGAGGGATTTAAGGCACCAGGCCCAGAAGAACGTGGATAACAAGTTTCAAGTGAAGGCAAAAGGGGCTGTCCGTAGGTTTTTGGGTGATATCAAATCCACCATCATAAGTTGTAGGATCATATTCTTCAAATTCGGGCTCATTAAACTCGAAAGAAATGGAATAAAAGATCATAAACCGAGTCACTTCATTATCATAACTCGGGTTATAAACATTTGGGTTGTAATAGTGGAAAGAGGTTTGGTGTAAGAATTATGACAAGCATGATAGTATTGAGATGGAGTTGTATCATACTGAAAGAAATTTTGGGTAGGGGGCTCATAGCTAGAATAATTATAAGATATTGGTCCCTGATCTAGAGAAGCATGATGATCATGAGTATCAGCATAAGGGTTAACTTATACTCACCAAGATCACCAGCCTCATAGTAGTTGGAGCTATAGAATTCCATCTATGAATCAACCGACATGATTCATAGACGATTTTCTCTCCTTTCTGTTAGATTCCAGATGTTCTAGGATTGATATTTTCCACAACGTCAGAGGAATTACATTGAATTTTATAACATCAAAATGGACCCTAATTTACAACTGCCTGTGATTCCTATATATCTCTCTATCTTCTAACTAAATTCCCATACACACAAATCTATCCAGTTGGGAAGAAAATGTGTGCCTCACCAACTCATGTGCAAGAAATAGGAAAGGTGGGTTCGCTAAATGTCAACACATATAACAGACTGATGAGAGGGCAAAGGATTAAGCATTTCATAAACATGTGATTGGAGAGAATTACCTTTGCCAGAAAGTGGATTGAGATGTTGATGAAAAGGAATCCTGAGAAATTTCGCTTGAAAGATGATGAGATTCAACAAAATTTTCTGCGCTTTTTGTATTTTTTTGGTTGCCTAATTTCCTTTGCTTAGTAAGATGGTAGTTGTATAAATCATGGCAGCATGTACAGATTGCAGAAAAATTTGGCACTTTAGACACTACTTGTGTTTAGCGTTTGACACCGAAACCCTTGGATTGGATGATGGCATGGTTGCCAGAATAATAGCAAGTGCAATTAATTAGGGAACGACTTACTAGTTTTGATTCAATTTTTAGTTCATTCAAAATTAGCTATTTGTTTAGTAATACTTCTATCTCAAAATTTAAGGAAGTCCAAGTTCAAATTTCACCTTTGAGAATAACAAACAAGAAAATGTGCCAGTCATACATTAAAGAGGTAGATGCAAAGTTTTCCTATCTTCTCACAATAATGTCATTTGAACTATCATCCGCATGTTGTTTAGCCAACCATGCTTTTCTGGATTTTTAGATTAGGGTTAATTATGTTCATGCATGATTCATCGCAAAACACTTACAAAATAGCCTCACAATGGGCTTAACAATAATGTGGTTCAAATTCGCCTTTGACAATAATCAAACCTAAGACATCTCACTTACAGAATGTTTACCAACTTAAATTAGGAAAAGTGATAGAGAGGTGGAGATGTCAAATATTATGGGAGACTCATGTATTGGATTAAAAAAGTAATGTGAGCCTTAGCATACTTTTTGATTTCGTATAGTCAGAAACGTTTGAAAAGTTAGGAAATTGGGTTAATTTCATTTATTATCATACTCATTCTAATTTTCAGGTAAGCAAACATGTCAAAGTGTTTTTAGCGAACTCTAGTATTTGCCAAGGTTAATAGCAGACATTAATTTGTGCAATTTTAGGAAGCTGGACAAGCCAATGGCCCAATTTAAAAACCATATACCCACATAATATGAACTGGATCAGAAAAATGAAAAGTCAACTCAACTATTAAACCCCCAACTCATTTTGGATTGACCCGAATCAGGTTCCAGATTGTGGCCTAAAACCCTAAGGGAGCCCAAGGCATTGAAGTCAACCGTGTATGTTTTGACCTTTGTTTCTTGATTTCTTCTTTATAATTGACTTAATGTAAAAAATGGTTCAAAATCTCAGAGGATCTTTGTGAATGAAACAAGTATGAATTATCAACAATTGCAACTGCCCTTACGTATTTGACACTTGATTTTCTGAGTACTTACAAGATTAGGTGCATATTACATCACTAAGGTTGTCGAATCCAGTTGAAGAAAAACCGGATACGTCAATGATAATTTTTTCTCCTAAAACACCGAGTCTACGGGATATTGTTATATTTAAAATCAAAACAAATGGCCTCTACTTTTATTGATTATTATTTGACCAAATCTTATAAATAATAGTAGTTCAACAGAACTTTTTTTTGTTTTTTTTGTTTTCATAGAAGTACAGGAACACAACAAAAACTATTTGTTTATAAGATTGGGTTTGTTTTTCTAGTTTATGTGTCTATTAAAAAAATGGTTATTATTCTGAACTTTTTTGGAGATGTTGATTCGGATTTATGACCTAATTTAAAGGTAAAAAAATAAGTCGCACGAAATTAATACTAATAGCACTTTGTGTTGAAGATTTCAAATCTGAAAGGCAAAATTAACAGAAAAAATTTCAATATATAATACTTGTCTATTTTTAAATAAATTGAGGTTTATTAGAATAAAATCTCACTCCTATTGGACTAATAATGATCAAGTTGAAGATAATATTTGTGTTGAATTATAGTGTATGCGATTTTACAATTCGTATAAAAAAGTCGCTGATCCATTTAGGACAAGGGTATCTCACATATATTGATTTAAATCAACTGGCAACATAAATGACAATGTTGTCTCGTCTTGTTCCCCATGCATAATTGTCTCTTAGCTGTTGTATATATATGTAACTCTCTTTGATATTTAGTACTTTTATATCATGATATTAAGTTGGAGGGCAAGTAACTTAACCATCCAACTTCTTTTGTTCTTTACTATCAAAATTGAATGATATTAAAATTGAATGGTACAGAAGCTTCAACTTTTACAAGTAACTTAACCATCCAACTTGTTCTATTCTTTACCAGCTGCGTACATAAAAAAGTATTAAATATTAAAGAGAGTTACATAGTTTGTCAAAAGTTTAGAGCAACCTGTATTATTGTGAATCTTCCTGTATTAGAGCTACCTAACCTTGGATTAATTTTGTCAGCTCTCACGGTCATGCTTGTGATGTGGGTTACACAAAGTATACATAAAACATAGATTTGAGAAACCATGCATGACCTCAGATAAGGGACAAGAAAGAGGAAATCAAGAAGATCACTGTATTTTTGTTTTTTTTTTTGTTGCTTTTGAAGAAAGAAAAGAGAGGAGAAAATTTTCATTCATTGTGCCAAAATATTTGATTAATGATTATGACATTAGCGAAAGAAACAGAAAAAGAAGGTCCAACCCAACTTTCAACTCCATTTTAATTACCATCATGAAACCAACAAAAATTACTTTGTTATGCAACTCTTTATATATTCCAAGTCCTTTGATCAATTACAAGAAAGTTGACTTGCTTAAGAATTTTATCTATTATGCACAATGTATATCATACTTGCGAGAGGTCATCTATTGACCAACAGTTTGTAACCAGTCTTGTGAATTTAGAATATTCGGTATTATTTGTGAACATGTATTCGATTTAAAGATTATTTCTACTCATAAACACTTATGCTAGAATTTTTATTAGAAATACGTTGAATATTTTATTAAAATTCCTACTACTAATCTAAAAAACACTGAACCATATAGGATACATTTTGTCATTGTCATTTTGAGAAACCTAGGACACATCATTACAACCATCAAGAATGATGAGCTAAAGATATTGAAAGATTTGCGTGAAGAGCACGAGACAGAGCATGACACATAATTCAATCAATGTCCCAGTTAATTAAACACTTGTATATTTGTTAAGACTTAAGAAGTTCTCTTAATTAAATGGTTTAATAGATGTGGGACCTAATGATCGATGACCGAAGGAATGTTTTTGTATAACATGGGACAACCATGTCAACCTCATCACCCCACACGAAGGAGGGCCAAAGTAGACTAACTTGGTGACGTTTCATATTTAGGTCAACAAAGCTAATGATTAGTGACTTGTCGTTCTTTGGAATATTGGAGCCTCCTCTTTGGTGGAAAATGTATTGGAAATTAATTGAATTAGACTCCTGGAAGTCAATCTTGAGAGGGATGGCTATTGAGAGGGAACCAACTTTAACGAAAAATTTCCGATACTGTTTACTTTAACGAAAAATCACATTTTTACACTAAAAAATCAATTATGGCACTATTTACTTTACCCTTTATTTTGTCCTCATCGTTAAAACTCAAAGTTTTTAAGTTTTTTTCATTAATTTCCTTTTATTTTTGGGAGAGAGAGAGAGAGAGAGAGAGAGAGAGAGAGAGAAAGAGAGAGAGAGAGAGAGTAGGTGAAGACTAAAAAGATTAGAACAAGTAGACACCAACAGCTGCTCGATCAATCAAGATGATAAATTAAAGAAGAAGGACTGCACGAAAAAGCAAAGTTTAGAGCTTTATTTTCGCACTTTAATCATTTTTCAATTGAACACGCATGCCTTATCCCCACAAATCAATACAATATGCTTAGTTGCTCACTAAGGTAAACATAATATATTATTGCCTGTCTATAAAAACCATTAACTGATACAATTCCCATTAAACTACTCTAACCACTGCAATTGCCTTGCTTTTCATATCACAATTAATTGAATTCTTTTTACGTAATAGTTGCAATAAAAACTGAGACCAACTTACAAGACACATCACGATTATATCGTTGTAATGCCGTTTTGTTCATCTTTTTCAAAGAACTATAGAATAGCAGGAACATTTAAATAAATTTGATTTTAAGAACATATGAACAAAACATATATTTATATTTTTATCGTTAGCAAGAAATGCCTCAGTAACGATATATCATTACTGTAGAAGTCCTCACAAAAATAAAAAACAAGAAGATAGGATAAATGCGAACAAGAGAAAATAAAAGAATGGACGGCTCTCACTTTGGTGCGTGCTTAACTTAGTTTGGGGTAGACTAAGGATGCATAGCTAGACAAACACGTTTGATTTACACTACAGATGGTCCACTACCTTAGATTGGACTTAAAAAACACATGGTCAACTGGTGACCACTCAAACTCGTTTTGTTTTGTTATTTTTATTTTATTTTATTTTATTTTATTTATAAAAAAAATTCATCATAGAATTTCTCAAAATTTTCCATGTTGTTTTTGTTTTGGAATACTTTGGATGCGGTCTCTAATCCTTCACATTATTTAATTAAAACCTTAATAGTATTCAAAGTTTGATCAATGTCCCTTTACCTTGTACACCTCATTATATTACTATTAATATTAATATTTTTATAATTTTGACATTAATTATTTGATATTTTATGAGATTTATAATCCTATAAATTTAAAATCCCTTATTATAATACTATTAGAAACGGTTACAATAAAAAAAATTCAAACATTTTGATTGAATAAATGGATAAAAACTATGTAAAAATAAGAAATAATAAATGGCAAAAGAATGTATCCATAGTGTTAAAAAAAATTGGTACATTTCACATATAACAAAGTGGTACATTAATAAAGAAGAATGGGTACATTATAAATAAATTAGGGTACATATAAAAGATTAAAAATTATGTGTACAAATGAATTTTTAAAAATATAGGCGCTAAAAGAAATTAATACATTGGTACAAAATAAAACTAAAAAGAAAATACTACAAATTAAAAAAAAAATGTTGCAAATTAAAAGTGGGTATAAACTAAAAATATAAATATATGATACAAAGTTTAGGCATAAAACATAAATATACCATATGTAATTTTTCTATAATTGATTAAATATATAATGTCATGTGACGGTATACACATGAGTACAAACACAAATAAAACTTTAAAAAATATGGGCACAAAAAGAAACTAATATATGGGTACAAATTAAAAATGAAAAGAAAATTGGTACAAATTAAAGAATGTTTGCAAATTAAAAATAGGTACAAACTAAAAATAAAAATATATGATAAAAAATTTAGCCATAAATATAAATATACTAATTATAACATTTTTAACACTAAAGGAGTATATTTAAAAATAAAAATATTTTATTATTCGAATAATTAATGATGTTATTAATACTCAAAAACTTTGATCAAAAATTCAAAATGAATAGGATTTTAATCAATGGCCTAATGGAGTAATAAAAAGAGAATGTGAATCTAATTTTCCTTTTTGTTTTTCTTGTTAATACCATTTTGATTAGGCATGCCACGTGATCCCGTACGTGGTACTATTCCAAGGCCGCTACTCTTACTACATGTGAGTTCTTTTTGTGCACACCTCAAGACTTGCTCCGCATGACGTCACTAATTTTATTTATTTTTATATTAATATGTATGTTTAGAAAAGATAGAAATAAAATTAATTGTCATACTGTCAACCTACATCTCAATCATTAAAAGTGGACTAATTTAATGGCTAGAGACTTGTAAAGTTTTATTTATATTTAACTAGCATATGGGCACACACAAAGTGTGAGAAAATTTTTTATTTTTGTTTTTGAAATAGAAGGAGAGAGGAAGAGAGTGATAGAGAATGTGGGAGTAGAATTTTTTTTTTTTTAATTAGAGATATGTTAGGATTACAGGTATGTGAGGCTTTGAAAAAAAACAACAAAATTTGGTTGTGTGAAATTACATTTCTGCCTCATATTTCTTATTCATATTCTGTTTTAATTAGAGGGTTAAACTGGTAATTTCATAAGATTTTGGTTGAAAATGAGTGTTTTATTAATTAGTAGAGATTAGTATTTTTAGGAACATAGAAATAAAATTAATTGCCATATTGTCAACCTACATCTCAAACATTAAAAATGGACTAATCTAATAGCTAGAGACGTGTCACAAATTGTGTAAAAAAAATGATCTCACTGATCCGCCCCCATATATATTATATTTATTTTGAAAATTATTATTATTATTAATATCCAAAAGAAAATGGAAAATTCAAAAATATTACAATAATTAAAAAAAGAAGAAGATAATTTCGTATATATAATTGCATAGTCGATGCCAATATTCAATAGTAAATGATCATCAGTGCTAGCTAGGGTTAAATAATCACTTTCATATTATTGCATATGTGAGAATATTGAGGATAATACACGTATTATGATTTTAATACACTTATGTATTTGTAGGAATAACTGAGTACTTCTCTTTTTTTTCTTTTTTCTTTTTTTTTTTTGAACAAATTGAGTGCTTCTTTTTATCTTTGAGAATTGAGATAACCCAAATAGTACACGCGCCTTAATCCGAATTTAATGGGTAGGTGGTTTCTTCTTAAAGCTAACAAATATATAATTTGTGCAATGATCGTAATTAATTGCATAACATAATAATTAATGGATTAGTATTAAGCAATTAATTATAAGAACATTCACTCACTACTATGGTCTGTTGGTATTCCTCTTCACTTGGAAGCGAGAAGTCTTAGGTTCGAATCTCGTGGATGGCGAATTCGATACTAAATTAGGTTGCCTATTGTGTGGCTTAGCTGAACTCTTCCTCCCCGTAATGTAAAATATCGAGGTACTAAAAAAAAAAAAAAATTATAAGAACAAAATATGAACAAACCATTCGGGGTCTGGTAGGGAGTCACAGGGCGTGACATGAGCATGAGGGTCCAAGGTAGTCGGTTTTTATTATTGAGGGAGGAACATTTCTGTATGCACAAAAATACAAGTAGAAGATCCAATTAGAGTTGGATCGCTGTGACCTAATTTTCTTTTAAATCAAGACAAAAAAGAAAGCGATTATAACGTGTCTTACTCTCAATTGCAAAGCCGACACCTCTCCTATCCCATGCCATTAGGGTAATCGCCTCAAATTATAAGAGAAAGGATTTTTAATCCAACATCTTGTGCCACAAAAATAAAACATAAGAAAGCAAACGTTTTGTAATTAGTACTCAGTAGAAATTTGACATAACTAGTCGACTAGTGGTCAAAATTCTTGTTTTTTTTTGAGAGATTGTCATGGTACATTTTTGGTGGTTTCGTGAAGGTATTGGTCATTATAATATTTTTTTGCGGAATTATTGACTATCATTATTAGCGTAAAATTGGCTTATCAACGGGATTGGCATTATCTTTGGTTGAAAAGTGATTTTACTAGTGCTCTTGTTTGTCCTCGTTCAAAGGATTTTTTTTTCATCCTTGGCCTCTTCGCACTCAATATTATACTTGCTTGGATTGAATTCAGGAGATGATTTTTTGGTGCTCACACCATTTATTGAAAAGGGAATGTAGTTGCCAACAAATTCGATGCATGGGCTTGTCTTCTTCAACCATGGTTTGGCATGACTCCCCTCTACTGGCGGTCTATGCTTCTTTACATTTGGATTTTCTTGGTTTGTTTGGTTTTCGATTTTTAGATTAATGTGCATCCCCGGTTTACAGGTTTGTCCTCCTTCATGATGTGTGTTTCTCCTCTTTTTTTTTTTCTTCCTAACCTATTCCTTTTGGTGCTTTGCAACTTATTTTGTAGGTTTAGACCTTTTAGATTTTTGTTTAGAGGGGTTTAGGCTTTACTCTCCCCCCCTGTATTTTTATTTTTCTCTTAAGAGAGGTCAGGTTTATGTCACTCTTTTCTTATATTTTTCACTTTACTTGTTCTTCTTGTATTATTGAGGGGTAAAATTATATACCTCTGTGACTAGATATAACTTCTTTTTTTATGATTCAATAAAATTTCTCTTGAACTGTCGATGTTTTTCTAGTAATAAAAATGTTATATGTAAATGTACATACTTTTTTATGGCAAAACATGATTTTCTATTGATTTTGAATTTTCTCCACAGAATGGGGACTTGGGGAGTATAGTTTTATTTAAAATCCCATTAATATAAGCAAATACAAATTGCAATTTTTAAGCTAAAAAACTTAACAACCAACTTGAAAACACATTATCACATTAGTGTTAGAAACTTCAACCAAAAACTGAAAATCAATAAGGATTTAGTTGAAGAACATTGATAGCTAGAGACCACATCCAAATTTCATGATTAAACTAAAACCATTCATTCATTCAAAAAAAAAAAAAAAAAAAAAAAAAAAAAAAAAAAACCTAAAACTATTCATGGTAAAATGTTAGAACGTTAACATACATATGAACATTAACGTTCTAAAATGTTAGAAGGTTTTATCTTTATATTCATAGTTGTTTGTTCAAATATTCTCTCTTCCAATATCGCTTAGTGCTCTCAAAATTATATCTGACCTCCTAATTAAGTCACATTTCTAATTATCCAGTGGGAGACCATGGTTTTTCTTCTATTTTCCCCTCCATATATTTTGCAGGAATACCACGTTTTGGATATAAAGTATTGAATAAACAAAGTAATCATACCTAGTTGTATGCCGCCCATGATTTGGTTATGAGGATGGGAGCTGGGCTACGTGGTTGATTTTTTTTTTTTTTTTTTTGAACAAATGATATTATCTACATTAAGGAAGAGAGAGAGAGCTTTACTTCATAATGAATTAGTAATAATGTAATTCAAAATCGTCTTTAGCGAGAATCGAACGTAAGATCTCACATTGGGCTACGTCGTCGTGTTAGCTGCGAGAAATGATCATTTGAAGGAAAACCCCGTCTCTCAATTCTCAGGGCTATTTGACGGTTGTTGAGCTCAGCCAAGCTTGAGAGGCCCCAGCGTCGACGCACGCGTGCCTGCCCCAATGGGTCCCCGGTTGACTCATTTTGCTTCTCAAAGGACATAGGTCATAAGCATGCTTAACCAGTTAATTAACTAATCCAAATCAAACAAGAAGTCATACCTTTAATTTACTTGAATCAATTTTTTCTGCTGGTTAGTTCGATCAGATCTTGCTGTATCCTCTTTTTCTTTTTATTAGTGCTTTTAATCGATTTTTTTGTTTATTAGAGAAGATTGAGTAATAGCTTAACCTAAATAAAACCAATTACATAAACTATTAACCATTTTAGTAGTCAACCATTAATTTTTTATATTAATAGATATGAATATTAGGTAGTGGTCCATTGTATTAAGATGTACCATCAAATTTGAAAAAAGAAAGCAGAAGAAAGAAAAATTAGGTTGTTGTCCATCATAACTAGCTAATATTATTTTGTAAAGGAAATTTGAAAACAAAAACAATGAAACTATGTGTATATACACAAATTGGGATGACTAATACACATTTTTGTATCATTTCATTTAAGAAAACAAATTGTATTACACACGTGGACCGTTGTATGATCAGTATAATCAGTGTGTCAAAGCAGATTTGTTAAAAATTCCTACCATAATTATTAAGGACAGCTGCTGCAGAAACTCATGGATCTGACCTAACACTCCTTTTGAGTTCTATGTATAATTGCAGTCAACCATTTTCTTATTATTTTTAACATACATAGTCACTAACATCTGAACGAAATGTCAAAAATTATGGGCTGTAAGATTGCGTTTGGCTTAGTTGAGAATGAAAACTCATACCTGCACGTTTGCCCTAATTGACCGCCATCAAGAATATTCATTCATTCTATATATAAAATGTGGTCCTTGCTAGTCAGTTTTAGTTTAAAAGCCCAAGTGTTTCTTTCTACTTGTACTGTACATATGATGGTCAGCCCCAAATTCTATGCTCTTCTTACTTGAATTTTCAAAGGGATCGAAATATCAGACTTCAATTGCGTGGAAAATTGGAGCAGCAGCTTGTCAAGTCAACCGCGCTTACTGAATTAATCACCACTCGCTGACTTTAAAGAGTAGCTAGTTAGTGTTAGAGCTAGCCATCTTCTTCCGTAACTTACCAAGTGTCTACTTGCTGGCTTAAAATTCTTACCCTTTTGATCTTTTGTTAGATAAGGATGCATGATTGATTTCGGTATATTTGGTGGTTACGTAAACTTCTGATTGAACGTTGTTGGGGCTGTTCAAAACAGAGTTAAAATGACAAATTTACCATCGAAGTTTAAGCGATAAGACTGATGATGATTTGATCTAATGATATTCAATGCTTCAGAATAGGAAAATAGATTTGATAAAAAGGAGCCATATTTTAATGATTTCATACCATGAAAAATATGAAATGATTTTTTAAAATAAGCATATACAACACCATTTTCTTCCACAAAGCGTTAGGCAAATATGGTGTATTGCACAAATTACAGTAGCTAGGTTTGCTTTGTCCATCTTAGTTTTTTTCTAACTTGAATAGTTTGAGATATTCTGATATTATTCTCAAGGCTCTTTTATATATTTTGAATTTAGTTGAGCAATAAGCTACTCATCATCATACATTGAGGTTGCTACATTAAAATTGTTGAGGATCAAATAATATATGAAGACTCTGAACTGAAAAGTGAGCGTCACTCACCCCTGCGAATTGCGATGTCGTAGGGTTGGAAATTCAGAACATAGAAGCGTAACCTAATAACCGATAATCATTTATACGCAGTCCATCTAGTCCCCATGGGTCCTAATCTTGAAGATTTTATACTAGGACTTGGACTTTTCCATTATTATTCTAAGACCCTGATCAAATTTCAACCGTCTGATTTCAACAAAGACAATTTAAAAAGAAGTAAGTTATTCTTCCAAAACAGTGAGGTGGCGGTCAGATCAAACACCATCATCATCATCATCCCTTTATTCACAAGCATCAACATAAGAATTTTCCACACAAAAATAATATAAAATAACATAGAATATAAAATAACTATTAAAAACCGAAAAGAAAGAGATGAAGCATAAAAAATATATGGATAGGCTATAATAAACTATAATAAATAATAATAATTTCAAAGCTAAAAGAAAACGCAAAGAAAATTCGATTCGGAATGCTCTCTCTCATTTGTCCAATCATCTCCCTTAAAAAAATGTCAACCGGATTCCCGTAAAATAAATTGCAACTACTATATCCGTACCCACCCTACGGGCTACGGCCCTAACTGTTTGATATATAGAGTTGTAAATTGCAACTTTGCAAAGCTCGCAAGACAATATTTCATATTTCCTAATTGTGCTATATATAGCTTATAGCCTCCCTCTCGCTTATATGGTGAATACTTCTACTTCGTGAGACCCAAATACAAAGAGGCAAATTAAGAGCAAGGGATATATTTATTAACAAAGGTTGAAGTATTATTACTTTTGAGCTGAATAATACTATGGCGGAGGAGTTTCAGGCCGGGATTTGTGGCGGCAACTCATGGTGGAATTCATCGAGACACGTGCTGGCGGCGTCTCCGTGTTCTATGGGTTTTAATGATCATATGGGGGGCTTCGGCTACCCCAACGACATGGTGGACATCAAGGCAACAAGGTCTTCCTGCGGTGAGATTAATAACTCGGTTTCTGATGATCATGACGATGGTGATCATAGTAAATCTATTGCTAATTTTGATCAATATCAAGATGTTCAAAAGCCTGATCATGATCCCACCTTGCAAATGCTAGGTTTTGGTCTTCCGTCATCGTTATCTTCAACACCCTCAGATTTTAACCAAGCTTTGCTCGTGTAAGTTCTTTTGATTCATTTGCCAGCTAATTAAATAGCTACTTCTCTAAATTAGTTGAAACCCAGGCATGAAAATCCTTGATTATATTAATCTGGAAGAAGAAGGAGCTTCAGAAGAGAGAAAGAGCAAGAACACGACAGCAAAAGAAGAAGATAAAATCTCTTTGTATTTCTTTAGTCTTAGTTGTATTATTGATTTAGAAAAAGAGACTAATTTGATATAAAGATCTCTTTGTAGTCTTAGTTGTATCATTGATTTAGAAAAAGAGACTAATTTGATATGATCTTCTTGCAGTAGTCGCAGTAGTAGCGGAAGAGGTGAGAGCACTTTTCATAATCCTATGCTCCAAGAAGATATGGGTTTGAATACCAAGTTGAACACCGCCGCCCTAGGTGATGAAGAATCGTCTTCTATCATAAATGGTTTCAAGCCCATGAATCAAGATTTCTCTTTAGACCAATTAGGTTCACCATCATCTTCTGGCTTTCCTATAAGCTCATCATCAGCAGCTGCTAATTCTTATGGCTTCTCCTCAGCCTTAATGTTGCAAACTCTATTTGATTCTGTACCAGTACCTCAAACCCAACCCCAGCAATCACTTTTCAACAACAATCACCTTTCAAATGATTTGTTCTTATCACCTTCTCCTACTAGTAATTGTTGGCCGCCGAGATACTCTCCAAACAGTTGCCTAAGACCCTCGTCGCTTCCAAAGCAGTTACAACCTGGTGGCAACGGAGGCAGCGGCTTGCACTTTTCCAATAACATTAACACACCCTTCTGGAATGCCCCCGCTCCCGCGGCTTTAAATCAAGACAATACTGTTCGATCTAGTAATGATCTTTTTTCCTCCTCACAAGCACAGTACACAACACCTTCTCCGTCACCGTTTCACGAAAAGAAACCCAATTCCAACAACTTTACCACCAAGGTAATTCATGAAATTTACAGTTTACCTATTCAGCATATATGACAAAAGGGTTTGAGGCTAATGATTCAGATGTTGAAATTTTAGGCCAATACTAATGAAGATGTTCAAGACTCAAGCTCATCCGTTGTAAAGAAAAGTAGCAGCAGCGCCTGTGAACCTGTATTCAAAAGAGCTCGAATTGAAACACCTTCACCCTTACCGACTTTTAAGGTACAACACACACATGTCTAATCAAGCTTTTGGCAGCAGCCATCGATTGATCAGCTAGCAAGCTTTTTCTTTCTCAAAGTGATTTTTAAAGTTTTAATTAAAGCTTGATTAATTTGTTATTGATTAGGTTCGGAAAGAGAAGCTTGGGGACCGGATCACTGCTCTCCAGCAATTGGTTTCACCTTTCGGAAAGGTGAAGTTTTGTTGTTTTCTTCTTTACTTTTTCGAGAAAAAAAATACTTTACTAATTTGCTAGATAAAGGAATTCATCTAACTTACCTTGAATCCTTTTTGTTCTTTTCTTTTTCTTTTTCAGACTGATACAGCTTCTGTCCTCCACGAAGCTATTGAGTACATCAAATTCCTCCACGATCAAGTCAGTGTATGTTCCTTTTAGTATCTTCCTTTTTTTTTTTTTAGTTTAGACTTGTTAAAATTAGGTAACCCTAGTTGCCTCTAGAAACAAAATAAGTAATTGGTTAAATTGTTTTCTGGTTTGTACTTAAAAAAGAAGTTAGACCTAACGAAATTCTTTATACAAGTCTGGTTCTGATGTAAGTTTTTTCTTTATGTAATATTTCAGGTTTTAAGTACTCCATATATGAAAAATGGAGCTCCCATGCAACATCAACAGGGTATTGATAAAATGAAGGAGGCCTCGGAAGGAGCAAAACAAGATCTACAAAGCCGAGGGCTGTGTTTGGTTCCAATTTCAAGCACATTCCCGGTTGCTAATGGGACCACCGCTGATTTTTGGACACCAACATTCGGAGCAACTTTCAGGTGATCGGCAGAGAAGAGCTGATGGAGCCAAGGCCTAATATATATATGGTGCATGCCGGGCCAACTGCTAGCTGAGGAAGCGATTAATTATTAGCTAGTGACCATTTCTTTATAATTATGTAAAACCCTAATTATTATTAGGTGGGTTTGGAACAGGAACAGGTGCTAAATTTAGCGGACGTTGACAATATATTAGGGTTTAGAGATATTAAGTTGTTGACAAGAGCTGAATTTAGCAGATGGGGTGTGAAGAGCTGCCTTTTGTTCCTGTTCATGTACGTTGAGGGTTGGCACCAACACCTTCAGAGAAGAGAAAAATAAAAATTAAAGCGATCTTTATTGTAGTTAATTGATTTATATATTGTATATATTGTTGATTGTTGTAAGAACAGGAGAGAAAGATGAGGGTGTGGAGATTATTTGATTGGCGTTTTCACTTTTTGAATTCGTTTATTATATGTTTGGAATGTGGTAGTGGGAAGTCAGAGGTCGGCCCACTGTTCCTGCTTTTAGGGTTTGTGGTGAATCTGGTCATGACTCATGAGAAAGAGAGGGCGAGAGTGACAGAAAGATGTGCATGCGCGAGTACATGTCTTTGCGCGTGTAAAACCAACAACCCTTATGTTTTATCCTTCAATATTTCTTCCTATGGAAATGGCCACGCAAATTATAAGATTCGCCCATTAAACATATATCACGAACTGAAGAATCCTTATGAATAGATGGATAGGGTATTGAATTTCTACCTATGCGTCGTTCCAGGTTCGAAATTTTCTTTTTCCTATATTAATGTAATAGTCTTATACCCTGGCATTACTATATGTTTTATCCTTCATTTTCTTCCTATGGAAATGGCCACGCAAGTATAAGGTTCGTCCATTAAACATATAAAAAGAACTGAAAAATCCTTATGGATAGATGGATAGGAAGTTTCATACGTCCTAGGTTAGAAATTCTCCTCCCTATGGAAATGTAATAGTCTTAAACCTAGCATTATTATATGTTTTATCCTTTAATTTCCTCCTATGGAAATGGCCACGCAATTATAAGGTTCGTCGATTAAACATGTAACAAGAACTAAAGAATTCTTATAGATAAGGTGTTGGATTTCTCCCTCTGTGTCCCAAGTTCGAAATTCCATTCTCCCTATATTAATCTAAGTCTTAAACCTTCCCCTTCTGCTTAATAATAGCTTTTTTATTTTTATTTTTATTTTTATTATTATTATTTTTTGTAAAGAAGAATCTGTATTATAGAAAAATTAGCT
Source organism: Pyrus communis (assembly GCF_041283825.1). Taxonomy (NCBI): domain Eukaryota; kingdom Viridiplantae; phylum Streptophyta; class Magnoliopsida; order Rosales; family Rosaceae; genus Pyrus; species Pyrus communis. The sequence goes on along the minus strand of NC_142574.1, from coordinate 31,409,805 downwards.
GAAATAATCAATTTATAAATTCTAATAATTGAAATATAAAATTAAAAAAAAATTCATATTTGACTGATATGTTTTTAACAATAGATAATGTTAAGAATGAATCCCACATACTTATAATTAAGTTAGGCTATTCCTCATATTGCTAATTGGTTTTATAGTGGAATCTCAACTTTTTTTTTATAGTATCAAGGCAAGTTGTCACATGTCTGAAGCCAACGGCCACACGTGCCCAACATCACACAGTTCGCGTTGTCCACATGTTAGGCTTGAAAATTTGCCACATGTGAGAGGGCGTGTTGAAAATGAGTCTCACAATGATGAGAGGAGGGACCTTGCATGAGCTTATGAATAAGTTGGCTACTCCCCATATTGTAAATTGGTTTGTGGTGGAAGCTTAATTTTTCTTCAGATATGATGTTTATGTTTAATTCATTGGTAGTGCTAGGGGGAATATCTATTTAAATCAGTTTATGTAAAGCATATGACGTGGTTACTAATGATTGTGTTATTATTTAAGTGTTGATTAACGTGCTTAATTCATATTGGTGACACATCACATGGTTAATTTGCAAATGGGATTTAAAAATTATTCTACCTATCAGTACTTTTAATTCATATGTATTATATGATCTATAAGTTGTCAATATTTGATTTTGATGAGTTTAGAAATTAAAATTTATAGAATAATTATTTCAGTCAATTTCCCTATATTATATATATTTATGTTTGTGAAGAAGTAAATTACGTTATCGTAATTTGAGTCATCAATTATTTGCTTGGCAATATAAACGTATGTCTGGTAAAATAACACAGAATTCGGATTTTCTTTGTGTGGATCTCAAGAATCCTTGAATCGTATATGTTCATCGTACATCGTGTGATCAGAAATTATTTAATTTTTTTTATTTAATATTGAACACAAACGATACCTAATTAACAAAAACTGATTGTACGATGTACGATAAACGAATACGATTCAAGAATTCTCAGGATCCTCACAAAGAGGATCCGGAGAGGAATCCTGTTGGGTTATCACCTATAGTGTTGATTATCTTTTAACTTCTACGATTCCATGATCTACATAATATTATCCTTGGTGGCAACTAGCTAGAAGTCTACAACCAGCTCAGTTTAATTTAATGGCCGGATCATTTTCCTAGGGATTTTAGATATCCTGTGATTGTGACCGTTCATTGTATATCGTGCGGTCATAAATCATTTCAAATTTTAAAAATTAAATATAAATAGTACCTAATGAAAACCGATCGCATGATGTACAATGAACGGTCACGATCGCACGGATCCTTTTCCTAATTTAATTACTCATTTTGCTTTTTTGTGTTTGTTTATAGGCTAATGCTAGGGAGATTAAATTTGAAGACAAAATTATGAGTTTCCAATATGAATGAGCACGTTTATCAACATTTAAATATGCCAATCATCAATTTCTACGTCTTTTAGTTTCACAATTTTTTTTTTTTATAAATTTAATCTTCCTAACATTATCTTTATTTATATAGAATGAGAATCCTCTTTGTGAGGATCTTGAAGATCCTCCAATCACATCCGTTCATCGTATATTGTGTGATCAGCTTTCGTCATATATTGTTTATATTCAATTTTAAATAAAAAATTTAAAATAATTTCTGACTGCACGATGTACTATAAACAAATGTGATTGAAAGATCCCAAAGAGGATCCTTGTTCATTTATATATTGGAACTTCTACAAAGCATCACTGCATGGGGTGAAAGTTTTCCTCACTTTTCCCAACACGAACAGTGCAGATGGAACACTGCATATGTATTGTTACTTTCAGAATTATGGCTCATCATTTGCAATCTAAACGAGAGAAGTGATCATATCCAAACAGAACCTAATATGTACAAAACTCCTGACGAAAGTATAGCCGGTAGAACTTGCATACTTGTGCTGTCTAGTAAGCATAAATTATATTCATAACTCCATGTATAGAGAGAGAAATGTTAAAGGACTCTCTCAAAGTAGAACACTTCACAAATTTTTTGTTATCTTATGTTTTTGGCATAATATTTTATAATGTTGACACGAAAATTGACGTTAAACTATGAGGTGACAGAAAATCTATGAAGAGTCCCTTAACATTCCTCATCGTATATATAATTATTATTTTGAAAATCCCAGAGTATATTTTGGGTGTGTATATGTTATATATTACTAGTCATTGTTTGTTGAAATTAAAGTCGCTTTGAACAAATTCCAAATTTTGAAAACCAAAGAGCCTAATCAAGAGGAAGCTTAAAATTGAAGAATCCCTATAAAAGATGACTAATCATGAGAGAAAGCAAACGAAAGGTACTTTAATGGTTCAAAATCTGTTGGGGTTTGGTATCTCTTGGCGCCCACTTTATCATCTTTTTGTGACTTGTGAAATTGATCGGCGGAAGGGTGTGATACCAAGCACTTTGAAGCATTGGGATCAGTACCATTTGCTATAGCTAGCCTCTCTCTCTCTCTCTCTCTCTCTCTCTCTCTCTCTCTCTCCCTCTCTCTCGACTACTCGATGGAATATTGAAATCTGTAATTATTTTCTCCAAGCTTCGGCATGGTACTTAGTACTACTAGGTTTACTCATTTGAAAAGATGAAACATAAAACGAATACTTAAAGGGAAAGCATCTTGGCATTATTGTGTTATGCTGTAGTTGTAAATAAAGCAAATCTATGACTTCCAGCAATTACAAATCTTTACTTTAATGGATCAATACCTCTTTTTCTTGTTTTGGCTAATCAATGAAGACTCTTATCTCTGTCTTCTTCTTGACGTTTTCCAGCTTCAAAAGGCTTATTTCTTTTAAAAACTTTGAATCTTATCTTCCACCCCTGTTACCATTACATAAAGCTTCTAATTGAGTTCTTAAATGAGTTTGAAACACGCAAACTTAAGTTAGACTAGTTCGCTATAGTAGCGTGTTCTATTTTTGGCACACGGTATGAATCTTTCACCTTGAAAGTTAAAATTTAGAGAATCACATTGTTAAAGAAAAATAAGTGGAACTACATCTTTTCCCACTTACTAGCATGACATCCTTATTTTTGAGCCCAAGTCATACCTCATTAGTTCTTGGATATGGGCTCACTATTTCATTTTGGGTGCCTAATTTACTATTTTAGTTTCTTCAAGCTACCCCCATAACTTTTAGATGACCATCCCAAGAGAGAGAATAAAAATTCCTGGGAAAGTAGCCTTTGAGGTTAGCCAAGGGATGAGAAGGTGGATCGATGGGTTAGGATAAGGATAGCTTCAATATTTGATTCCTCCCATGTAACCCAAAAAAAAAAAAAAAAAAAATCCTTTAAACATGGTACAAGCTCCTTCTGCATATGGTCATGGAGTTCATCATATGCAGAAGGCGTTTGTCCAATGGACTACATAGACTCCTGAAGTGAATGTGATAAGATCACTTGGATCACACTCATCATGTAGATATTCAGCAACGTTAAGGTGCATGATGATGAAGCTATGGGCAGCCACTTGTGCCTTTGATAATTGGGGCTCTTGGGCCATGTTTGGTGCATATGATTGAATAGAATAGGATAACTTACAATTTTTAAAGTTACAGTGTGGAATACCGAGGCTTAGGCCACGTTTGATGTATTGGATTGGATTGGATAGCTCACCAAATTCAAGACTATGTTGTACAGTGTGGAATACTGAGGCTTAGGCCATGTTTGATGTATTGGATTGGATTGGCTAGCTCACCAGATTCAAAGCTATGTTGCATGGCCTTAGCATTCGTGGGATAACTTCTTTTTTGCATGGCCTCATTTGATATCTGAATGTGAAACTTCTCACAGCCAATGCTATATCCAAGTTACAATGAAAGGTGTAGCAACTGGTAAGAGACCGAGATCTCCAGTAAAGTTTACATTGTATACTGTATACAAGCTTTAATCTTCAGTAATAAAAACTGTTTATTCAATAATAAAACTTGTTACAACAAATACATTTGACAAAGCAAATTATTCTTCACGAAAACACGAAATTGCAAATTGAAAACCGGACTGAGAATCAAGAACAGAAGAAATGAAAGTACGGAACACTCAACAGCGATTGTATAATTGATCATCATAATTAGGCAGATCCCTTAAGCTTCTTTGCGATGCCAGCGAAGTACTTTCCCTGGTGGCTAGCTGTTTCTAGTTCTAGATCAGAAGGTTGTCTTGTGCCATCCCCAGCAAAAGTTCCCGCACCATAGGGGCTGCCACCCTTGACCTGCTCCATCTCGAACATGCCAGCTCCACTCGTGTATCCGATAGGTACAAAAATCATTCCGTGGTGAACAAGCTGAGTAATGGTTGTCAAGCTGCACGGTTTCAAGTAAATCAAAAACAGGACATGAAAAATCACATTGCAAACAATTCAGTAAAGTGCAACGCAATAGGGAAAGAACGAGAAACAGTTCAAAAAATCCAAGTTATTGTACACCTAATGAAACGAAATACTCTTGTTGGCTGAAAACTTACGGGGTAGTCTCTTGTCCACCACCTTGAGATCCAGTGCTGTAGAAAATTCCAGCGGGCTTGCCAGCAAGTGCTTGAGTTCTCCATAAGCCTCCAGTTGAATCAAAAAAGGCTTTAGACTGTGCAGCCATCATTCCAAATCTGGTAGGGAAACCGAAGATTATCCCATCAGCCTCCACAAGTTCCTCAGGTGAAATTACAGGCACTTCACTCTTTGGTGGTGCACCCATCTTTCCAAGAACTTCTGCTGGCAGTGTTTCTGGTACCTGTTAAGGCGCCAAGTATACTGAACCAGGTTAATTATGTCGACATTTTGCAGGAGAGAAACCAATATCCCTTTCAAAGACAAATTCTGAACACAAGATCCCAGCAAAAGAATTAGTGCTATTAGTACATTTTGATTAGAAACTCAAGTCAGCTTATCCTTTATCCAAAACTGCATGATTGTCCGACTTTTAAACTGCGGAAACCAATATGTGAGCTTAAGCTAGCGATTCAAAATATCTATGTATTCTAGAAGCTTAGTTACTAAACATCAAAAGATCAAACTAGAAATTTTATAAGAACACGTCGCTTTGGGATAAACTACAAGTCTACAATCTGCAATAGCAGCCTCATGGTTGTTGCCAAAATGTGCAAGGAACATTTATGTTTAACAAAAGGGTAAAAAAAAAAAAAACCATTTCCTGAGAGAACTTGCCTAAGAACAAAATTAATGTAGCACATCCAACCCGAGGACGTGTGACACACATGCATAATTATATGCATACAGATACTCTGGCTAACAGATGTTTTCTGTAGCTGTGATAATTTTATGTGTTGATTCAATGACAATTCGTACCTGCCATAGTTTGGCTTCTACTCCTTCGACAGATTGAACTCCTTTTAGTATCTCTTCAGCCAACCTGGCAACATGTCCGTACATAGAATAGTACCTGTAAAATGCATAGCATATTTTAAAAATTAACTCAAATTTGTAATAGCATATAACATTTGGAGATCAGTACTTTATTGTAATAATCTTCTTTGAATGCTAAAACAAAACTGCCTCAAATTGCCGGCGCATTCTTTCATTACACCATATATGGGAATGAATGTGGTGTAAAAATGAAATTTCTGTAGTACTACAACAGAAAATGTTATCCTTCAACTAGCCAAAAGAATATGGTAGGACAATGACCAAAGGGAGACCAAGCACGTAACAAAACTTTCAATTTAACTTGCCAGTGATAAAAGATGATCAAATAACCTTCATGGAGCCATCAAATACACCCATATGATTAACTGTTCGATTGTTTGACAAGAGTGTAGAAGAAATGTAAGACAGTTCAGAAGCAAATGTAAATATTGACAGGAACTCACACGCGTATCAATATAAACAGAAAGAACCAATTTCGACAATGGCGCATTCTGGGGCCACGGAAAGCAGGAAAGCAGAGACCTTGCATCTCTCTCTCTCTCTCTCTCTCTCTCTCTGTGTTTATGATTTCAAAAGGTAGGTCAGATATCACAACAACATTCGAATTGTTACTGGATAACAGCACAATGTCGTTTAAACCTTAAGACTTTCAATCTATTCGAATTACTAGTCCCTCCTTTTCTAGATATTGACACATACACACGGTAGTTAGTGTAAAGTTCAATTTCATGAATCGATCATGAAAATCAAAGAAAAACAGGCCTCTGTCTCACCCTCCCTCACCCCACTCAAGACCGGGAACAAGAACACAAATGATTGGAAATTCAAACCTACAAGAATACAAGCTAGACACTTTAGGCCACTACCTGCAACCTTACTTTTCTATGAGAGCAGATAAAACTTCCCCTAATCTTTTAAGCACTGGATGTTAAACTGAAACCGATGGGACGATAGGAAAACTGCAAAACTTTCTACCCAAAACCAAAAGTGAAATGTAGCTATCGAGATCTCGATCCCACAGTACAACCAGCAAATAATATGAATTATATAAATTATTTGTGATGCTTTAAGTTTGACTTTCAGTAAGCAAGAGCAAATGCTTCCCTTTTTTCTTTTTTCTTTTTTCCCAAGGCAGATTAAGAAAACAAATTAGCACACCCAAGTAAATTAACACTAAATAGATTAACCTTAGCAGATGTTCAGAGGTAATCATTTACAACGAAATGTTCCAATATATTGTTCTTCTAAACCCTTTTTAGCCGAAATGGTTATAAGATTGGAATAATTCCTCACTTTGTCCTGACATTGACAATCGGTAGAAGAGGTCTATGAGTTTGTCTTTCGTCAATCATTTTGATTCTATGAAAAATCTTCCGTTTATAAAAAAAAAAAAAGGTAAATGGAAATGTTGATTTGACAAAAATACCATCAATTTAATAAAGATTTTTCACGGACGGATCAAAATAATTGGCGGTGTTTGACCACTTCTATTGATTTTCAATCTCAATAAGAGTAAAGAGTTATATCAATCTCAGAGACCATTTTAGCTAAAAAATTCTTCCAAATAACAAGTCAACAAAAAATGACCAATGCAAACCATCTCCAACAGAATGCCAATCTTTTGCATTACCGAACCCACAACACAATCCATCACCTCGCAAGAAGCAAACTTGATAAACCCAGAAAAAGATTTCATTTTTCATTCATCAAAGATGATAAACATTTACTTAATTTAATTAAATAAACAAGACCCAGAAATACTAATATGGGAGCAAATAAAAACACTGATCAACCCAGAAAAGATTCATCTTTATTCATCAAAGATCATCGACATTCACTAAGTCAATGGAAAAAAAAACCCAAAAAGCATAAAATGGAAGCAACTAGAAACACCATTACTACTTTTAAGAACACAAACAAGTTTAATAAATCACTAAGCAATAGAGGGGGAGAGAGAGAGAGAGAGAGAGAGAGAGAGAGGCTTACACAATGTAGATTTTGGTGGCCATTGATGGAAGAGTATCTCTTTCTCTCTGGTTCTTTTTTGTGTATGCGCTTTGACAGGGGTGCACCAACCATTTGGGGGGGGACCCTATTTATAACGCACCATAAGCCTTAATTTTAATTTTGTAAAATTTAATTCTTTGTATAAAAAAACCTTAATTTTAATTTAATGTAATTTATTAGACTTTGTTAATGGAGAGCTTAAACCATTATTAGTGGATCGTGTCTCCTTGATACGTAATGTATACGGTATTGTTGATGTCATACATATCTACCTCATAATATTCCTTGTTTTCTCCAATATACCTATGGAAATTGATTTGCACATTTCTCCTTTTGCTCATTTATATTTATTTACATCATATGATTCTTTGATTTATTCACTTTAAAGGTAAGAAATATGCATAAGTTCGATTCCTGCACTAGTGAATCACACAATGGTGACCTAATGGGTTTCAAATGTTTTTATATGTCTTTCTGACCTCCGAAAAGATGGACTGTCATAGCTAAATCACTAATTGATTTTTTTTTTTTTTTTGAGAAAAAAGGAAAAAAAAGATACGTGGATGTGCATGGAAGAGAAAAGAAGCGTACAAAAATCAATTCTCTACCTTGTTGTATCAAATACATGATTTTTTTTTCTTACACATTTTAGCTTCCAACTATTGTACAAATACATACTTAATCCGATCACATGGATACTCCATCATCATGACATAATTCGTATGTCATTCATAGGTCAGCATATTTAACTTGTATTCATACTATAGAAAATCAATATATTTCACACAAAATTTTCATTTTCAACATAGTTTTGTGCTAGATTGAAAGCATATAGATCAAAATACAATGTTTGTCTTTGACCATATCAAGCATTCTAGCACAAATCCATCCCATAATTGATTTTTCTTTTTTTTTTTTTTTTTTTTTGTTAAAAAAGAGACCCGATGGTAACCAGGAAAACTTACAAAGGCATTTTAAGCTTTTTTTAGCCTCCATTGTGTTATTTAACAGCACTATAAATCGAACTCAGAACGTACCGTGTGAACCGGGGTATTATTATTGAGTGTAATTAATTTAAAGATCATCGGGTGATGTATTATTATTATTGTTATTGTTGTTATTTTAAAGATAGAGTGCAATATACTTAAACATAATTTGCAGAGAAAGTCACGTGCTTATGCCCAAACCACGAGGTATGATTTGCATTAACCAATCACCATCCCCATTAGGGCATATTTGACTTCGTAGATGTAGATGCCTCCTGTAAATAATAGTAAAATACAAAAAACAAGAAGAAAAATATATTTCAAGTAATTAAATATTCAATTTACAAATTAAAAAAATGGATATCCCGTATTGTGCGACCAATACCTTTGCAAATCGGAAGAAGAATCAGCCCAGATTCAAGGGTTACAGAAAGTCTGAGCCGCCCAACCAGGATTAAATTAAAAGTAAATTGTAGCAATGGTCCTTTAACTTTAATCAAATTGAAGCACTGATCCATTAACTAAAAATTCATTACCATTGTTCCCTCAACTTATCAAAATGTGTAGCTATAGTCATTTTCATCAATTTCGTCAAAATTTTGTCAAAATAAGTTATGTTGGAATAACCATTTATATAATTAGGATTCCTCAACTTATCAAAATGTGTAATTATGGTCATTTTCGTCAACTATGTCAAAATTTTTGTCAAAACGAGTTATGTTGGAATGACCATTGCTACAATTAGGTTAAAGTTAAGGGACAATTTCTTCAGTTGAATTAAAGTTAAGTGACCAATGGTAATAGATTTTTAGTTGAGGGACCATAGTTAGACGTTTTGATGAGTTGAGGGACCAATGGTAATGAATTTTTAATTAAGGGACCATTGCACCAATTGAGTTAAAGTTAAGGGACCATAGTTATAATTTAATTTTAAATTAAAACTCTGATTCCTTTGTTGTTATATATGGTTTGGAACATTATTCATTAAATTTTGTGTACTTTAAAAATATATTGTTCTACTTTCAATATGGTGGAGGTTAATGATGATGCAAGTCGCGGGATACAAAGGTTATCCTAAATGATTGAGAGTAAAGCATCTGTAGGTGGTTTTTTAAGTTCGTCGACAAATCTCAGAGCTCAACCGTGGACCTCCGGTGGAAACGACCAAGCAATATATGGTGGAGGCATGCAGGAGGATAGGAGTTTGGAGGCTTATATATTACATATTCTGCAATATAATGTTATAAATTAACATTTGATTCTTCTGTTCTATATAGTTTTCATTTTTTTATTTGTTATGGAGAAGAAATTAAAAATCAAAAAAGAAAACAGATTACTAAATGGGCATTTAGTTTTCACAAAATCCACCGCTCTAATAGAATAAAGGAGTATACACTCTAGTGTAGGAGAAATTCTTGCGTCTGACAGTTAAATCAAGTGGGTTGTTTGATCCATCCTCAAAGAAAAACACCACTTTGTGTTTAAATGTCTCTTGGTCTGTTTAGGTTGAAACTCCAACAAGTAAGGCCATCTCCAACCGAAAGGTCCAGAGGGCCAAAGGGCCGAAAATAGTCCGAAAACCGTCTCCAACCGAGGGCTAGGCCAGAGGGCTCTGGAATCTGAGAGGGCTCTGGAATCTGAGAGGGCCCCACAGAATCGGAGAGGGCTAAAGGGCTGGATGGCTAGCCAGAAAATTCAGTTTTCCTGTCAGTTATAACCGACAAGAATGCTTAAGAAAAAAATTCAAATGCAACGGCTAGCTGACGTCAACTAGCCGTTGCATTTGAATTTTTTTTTTTTATAGTTTTATTATTATTTTTTATTTACAAAATTTTTCCTACAACTTCTATTTTTAATATTTTTTTTTAAATTCTATTTTTTCCTATAACTTTTATTTTACAAAATTTGTTTCATTTTTTTTTAATTTCCATTTTTTCCTATAACTTTTATTTTACAAAATTTGTTTCATTTTTTTTTTAATTTCCATTTTTTCCTATAACTTTTATTTCACATAGTTGCTTTAATTTATTTTAAATTCTATTTTTATCCTATAACTTCTATTTCACAAAATTTGTTTCATATTTTTTTTAAATTATATTTTTTTCCTATAACTTCCTAAGCCATTATACAACATTAAATTAAATTAAGTAACATTAAACAATATGAAATAACATTAAATAACATTAACCAACATACAAATTATACAACATAAAAAAAAACATTTAACAACATGAAACTTAAACAACATTTTAAAAAACATTTAAGAACATAAAACTTAAACGCCTACTCCATGCTTCTTTTGGCCCAAAGATGTGCAACAAGATCATGTTGTAGGTACTTGTTTGTGGCACGAGAACGTATCATTCTATAGCACCTCATGTACTCATTTATAGAGATACTACCAGTTCTTGGATTGAAAGGCAAATTAGGCCCATCATATATTTTTGCACGAGCCCTTCTTGACCTATTTGGATCTTCTTGGTCGTCATCGGACTCTCCATCAATATACCCATCTCGCTCATCCTCCATTATCATATTGTGTAATATGATGCAAGACATCATGATGGAGTCCAAATTTTCTCGACTCCACCCTTTTGCTGGTTCGCTAATAATCTTCCACCGTGCTTGTAGAATACCGAAAGCTCTCTCAATATCTTTCCGGTATGCCTCTTGGTGTAAGGTAAACAACTTTTCTGCGTCATTCCTAGAGTTAGGAATTGCTTGGACAAGTGTCACCCATTTTGAGTAGATGTCATATACCAAGTAATACCCCATATTGTATTGACGATTGTTGATGTAGTAGTGAAGTTGAGGTGCTTTACCTTCCGTCAAGTTATTAAAGAGGGGTGAATGGCCAAGAACTGTAATGTCATTTTGGGATCCAGGGACTCCAAAGAAAGGATGCCAAATCCATGTGTCATATGAGGCAACCGCCCCTAACACAACAGTTGGCTTTTTCGACCTTCCGCTAAAGCCTTATTGCCATCCGGTGGGACGGTTCTTCCAATCCCAATGCATGTAGTCTAATGACTCTATCATGCCCGGAAACCCACAGTCTTCAGTTTTGCAAATAAGCCGATTCAGATCTTCTTGATTAGGCTCGCGGAGGTACTCGTCTTTGTGAACCTGAACAATTGTGTAACAGAATTGTTGAAGAGTATTAAGGCATGTAGACTCAGACATACCATGGGTTTCATCCATTGAATCAGCTGGGGAGCCATAGGCCATCATTCGAAGTGCAACAGTAACCTTCTGATGAGGTGAGAAACCAGGGCGGCCTGCTCTGTCCCACTTCTGTCGAAAGTATGGATTGACTTGCTAGACATCACGAAGTAAACGCTAGAAGACATGACACCTCATCCGGAAGTGACATCTGAAATCCTTTTCTGTGTACACCGTTGGGGTTAAAGTAGTTGTTCATCAAATTGGCATGTGACATCGCTCTGTTTCGTGGTTTGTAAGAGTGACCAGCAATAGAGCCACCCCATTGAGGTTGTTCCTCAGTTGGCTGACACACCATGGCCGCAGCCATGACTGATGCTATGTTTTGTTTGTTGCGCCTTACTTGAACTTCTTCATCAGACTCCTCATCTTCTCGTCTCATTTGCGCCCATTTTGCTTCCAATTTGGAATTGGATGAGGACCCCCAGTTGGAATCTAAAGAGGATCCAAAGTTGGAATTCATTGCAAACTTGAATTGAAATAGATTGAATTCAAAGTTGTGTGAATTATAGCCCAATATCCACCCTATTTATAGCAAAAGAAAATTCCAAATCCAACGGCTAGCTGACGTCATGCTGACATCACTTAGCCGTTGGATTTGAATTTAAGTTGTAGTTTTTAAATAATAAATTATGTTTGGCCCTATGGCCATTTGGTCCTTGGTTGGAGACGATTTTTTGTGGCAGGGCTAAAACGAGCCCTCTGGCCGTCTGGCCCTCAGTTGGAGACGAATATGGCCCTGTACTGTTCATTAAAATATTAATATCTTGGAGAATCTTGGAGGGCCAGAGGGTTAAAACGAGCCCTCTGGGCAGCTCTCGGTTGGAGATGGCCTAACGTTCTTTTATAAGTTTATCGAACAATCCACCCAATCCCCTTGTTGACTTGATGAACATAAGACTTTTGCAAGTTTCTCCCTTTCACGAGGGTTTACTATACAACAGTTAATGAGAAGGTAGGAGGTGTGGATGCTTGTTGCAGTTCAAATTAATATGCAGGTCAAATCACATATGATGATGGTGGTGCGATCACTTGAGTTTGAATGCCCTAAAGGCAAGTTTTGACAGGAAATCTTCCTCCATCTTGTCTTATGTCTCAAGAAATTAGTTACCTCAAGCTTTAAGGTCAAATCAAGATTAGGAGGGGAGATAAGTGGTCCCGAATTATCTACATGATAGAATTATTAGAATGGAGGATGCTTAATCTTAATTAGTTAACTATAATCTTTTTTTTTAAACGAAATGATTTTGGCATGAAAATGTGGCAAAGGTTAAATGATGAGGGAGGGAGTGTCTTTGCGGTAAAATTTGCTCTCCCTCTCTCTCTCTGGAGAATGAATCAATGGCTCTTGTCTTTAAGCGTGCTTCTCTTCTTGGTTCCCCAATCATCGATGATTCCTTCCATGCCCTCATCGATTTAATCCAGTTCACGCATTTTTCTAATAATTTCAACTCCACACCAAATGACATGGCCCCTTTCATCATATAATATCCAGGAGGGAGAGAGATCCCACAGTACATACAAAATAAGTGGAAGGCCGGCTACAGCGACTCTCTTAATTTTTTTAAAGAAAAGCACCGGCTGCAGGCTGCTCCCATCAAATACACACACACACACACATATATTTATAATGTTTTTGAGTAGTAAACAAAGGCGGCTGTCCATGAGTTCAATAATTTAACGATATCGTATTCTTATATGTGTTGATTCAAATACCAGAAAGAATTTTTATTATCGAAAAAACAAATACGAAAATATAGTTCTTTAGCCAAAACGGTTTATGAGATCGACATAACTCTTTACTTTAATTTTGACAATGAAATTCGATCCAAGTAGTCTTTAATGTTGTCCACCGTAAATCATTTTCGTCATTTTATGAAAAATCTGTCGTTATTTAGAGAGGTTGGCTTGACAAAAATACCCTTAAAAGGTGGTCACGTAAAATTTTCAATACTTGCTCTCCATTTCAGCATGACTGAATTCATGCTCAAGACGGATACACAAGAAGCCTTCATTGTTGCGTACCCTAAAAGGCTGAACACAATTCAAGTAACGACGTCTATTAACTAAGTTAACTTCAGAGGAAAGATATGCAGGCTCAAACATGCTGAATCACCAATCTACAATATTGCAACGCAACACATAAGTCGAGCAGAACCGTCAAAATTAATCAAAACACATATCAGCAAGTGGTACAGGATGTGAATTACTTGAGCTAACCCACCACAGTAACAGCTATAAGAAAAGATCATTGCCTATGCCTCAACCATAAACGATAACAAAGAACCCAACAAGTTTGGCACAATAACTGGAGTTCCTAGTATTCAAAATGGGGTAGCTCTTTTACAATACGCACCCACGTACTTCTACATTCCAAGTACGTATTCCCCATACAAAATACGAAAGGGCCTCCCCATCTCCATGAGTTAGGCAGACATATTATGGCTTAAGCCTACAGCAGAGCAAATCTCTCAAATTATGCATCAAATCTTTATATTTTTCAGAAACAAAGTTGAAAAGAAAGAGGTAAGTTACAAAGAGACAACACAATACATAGATAACTTTCACGTATATGCCTTCTAAAACTGTTTCTCAAGAACAACAAGATCTAGAACCAGCGTTTAATTACATCATATACACACCAGAATTAAAGTCAACTGGTGGTAGTCTTCAGAATGAATATGAAAGCAGCGGTTTATGATACATAACTGAGCTGCCTTGGGACACAGACTACCAATATAAGATTAGTACTCCAAAATGAAAAACTGACGATATTAAAAAATTCGTCTAACAAATAAACACCCATAAGAAATCAAGAATCATGTGAGACGTAAAGCATACAAAGACCCAAGTCCTGAGTTTCTTCATTTATGCATGAGTAAGAACTAAGAAGCTACTGAAACTGAGCTTAGGTAAAGAAGCATCCTAAGAGAAATAACTTCTCGGCCATTTATTGCTCTCAAGATTAAAGGCACGAGAACAATCAGAAGGGCCTGTGATCGGACATATGAGAGCGTTCTTACATAAACACATATGAGAAACATAAAAGTTTCTTATCATCACAATTACCATCAATATACAACCATGAAGGTTGCATAGGAAAACTTGTAAAATACTTTCCTTTTGTATCCTTCTTGATCTCATCACTACTAAAAAGATGTCATTGACCGAACTTTCCTCACCTTTCTACAATCCTAACATAAATCGAATTAATACAAATCACCGTTGGATCTAATTCATGTGGATACAATTTCATACTATAAACGGACTCTCGAGTTATTAGTTAATAGCACAAAAGATACATAAGTAGACAGTATTCGGAAACTATGAGATGGCACGGAAGTATCTAAAGATAGGACAGAGGAATTCATTTCCAGGAAACCAAAAAAATTCTATAAGCTGAGGCAACTTACAATTCAGATAACCAATTTGAAACTTTCATAATACATACTTAAACAACAGAAATCCAGCTCATCTGTGTACTATTTTTTATTTCGAATGTACAAGAAACAAACAACCATATCCCAACAAAAATCTAATCCCTTTTCTTTTGTACATAAAACTATCCCAACAGAAGGAGAAACAATAAACCAAAAACGCAACTCACCTCCACTGATGCCAACCATTCTAACCCGCAAAATCGATAATTTCTTCGGCTTCCATTCGCAGTTCAGCTCATGGAATGGTTCCCACTGAGAACCTGAACAAAATTAGAAGCATTTTTTCTAATCCTTTCATTGTCATCTTCAACCAAACTTACACAAATTGCCAAAGCCCCTTCATTTTTCGCATCCACACGCATTCTTTCGCTGTAAGAACAAAGCGAATTCAATGTAAGCAGGGCATACTGAACTCCCCTGGAGCTCCCATTCTCTAAAACCCTCACTAAAATCCCCACACATCCATTAAACCTCTCCATCTCTTCTCTACCTTCCTTGCACTTCGCCAAAAGACCGAGAACTTCAACCGCCCGTTCGAGGCCCGATTCAGCAATTCGGATCAAAAAAGACACCGCCCCACATTCCACCGCCCGCCGCCGATTATCTGGGAACAAACAGATGGTGTAAAGCGCCGTTGCCGCCTCTTTCTGCTCTCGACTCTTGCCGTCCCTGAGAAGCGAAACCAGAGCCCGAATTGCATACGGGTATGCCCCGATTGTGGCCTTGTTGACCTCCACCACCGCCAAGCTAGTCAACATCGTCGCCGCCACGGCGCGGCTGTTGGGGGACCCACCTTGGAGCACCTCCACGATTCGAGCGATTGCTCCCTCGGCGACAAGACCCACTTTGTTATCGTCGTCCAAGCTAACATTGAGCAGCAAAGTCAGAGCCTTTTCCTGGAGGCGGGGCTCCTCCGAGTCAACGCACTTGAGGACGGCGGAAACGGCGCCGGACTCGGTGAGCTTGGCGCGGAAGGCGGCGTCGCGCTTGGAGAGGCCAGTGAGCTGGTCGAGCGAGTCGAGCTTGGACTCGAGGGTGGAAGCTGGGGAGGTAAGCGTCGAGACTGGGGTTTGGGGCTGGGAGTGGCGCTGCTGGCGGTGGTGATGGTATTGGTGGTGGTGGGGGTGGTACTGGTGTTGTAATTTGGCAGGGGAGAGAAGGGTATAAGTGGAAATCAGGCTGCGGAGGGCGTGGTTGGGGATTAGGGAAGGGTGGTCGGGGAGCGGCAGTTTGGAAATTGGGCAGGTGCGGTGGCCGGCGTCGAGCCAGCGTTGGATGGAGGCCCGATCAAAGGTGTGACCCGAAGAGAGTATAACCGGGTCGGACATAATTTCGAGCGAAATCGGGCACTTGAAATCGACCGGGAACTGAGTCGCCATTTATCAACTCGCTCGCGTCAATCAGCAAAGAAATGAAATGGAAGAAAAGGGTTTACGAGGTTTTCGGGTGCTACGGGATGGAAGTGTCTTTGAGGCTTCCAGAATTCGAGCCAGAGGAGGGAGACAAACAGAGACTTTCACTACCAAATCCTACCTACACTCACAAATCTAAATAAACACATTAATACCCATTTTTTTCAGGCCAAAAAAGGAAAACAATTGTAATTAACGAAACTACCCTTAAGCCCTCCCTCATTTCTGTCTTCAAAGGCGTTTTTTCTTTGCTTCGACAACTTCCATCCAATTGAAAATAATTGTTTTTCTTATGAAATCATTAAGCCATTTGTAGTAATTTTATATATGGGTATAAGAGTCTTCTTACCTTTAACTAAAATTGACGGGTGTCTAGAGACGAAAGTCAGGTATACCAATCCTATAATGACCATATCTGAAGTCAATTACTTAACGTTAATAAATGCGTTATAACAAATAATAACGTGTAAGTAAATTTTGAAATGCATAACGATGGATAATTAGTTAAGGTTATTGGACAACTATATCCATGTTGTAAGTAAATTTATCTCCTTAAACAGTCACATAAAGAAGTTAAAACGTTAAAATACGTGATTGGCTTAAAATATTTTGTTATGATGGATGCATCTGCATACCAAACGATACCTTAGGTATCGTTTGGTATGCAGGCGGGATGGGACGGGACATGACGGAATGGAACAGAGCGGGACTAAAGATGCTCTCGGATGGAAACAAGGAGGAAGAAGAAGGAGACAGAGAGGTTATAATTTTGTGTTCATTGGATGTGGAACGAGTCGTTCCAGGGGGTGAGGTGGAACGAAAATTCACCCAAAGCTCATCCCGTGGAACAGCTCGTTCCACCCGTTTTAGGCGCACCAAACGTGGGACGGAACGCCTTATCCTACTCTGTTCCGTCCCGTAGGATAGAACGAGATTTACCTCATTGGCCAACTCTTGAACCGCATAAGGATTTCCACTGTTAATCAACATGCCAAACTAATCGTGCACTATCATGTGAGTTTTACCGTAACTAGTTTCATTGTCATTTTATGTAAGTTTTTATTTCCTTGAATTGAAAATTGACATGATTTTGAGATCACATGTCCACAATGCATTGACAATTTTTTATTTTTCTTTTGACAAACGATATTGTTAATTGATTAAATTATTAATTGTTAAGAAAGAAAAACAATGAATAATCAAATCATGCATAAACATTATTTCTTTTTACCATTACCGTAAAAACGTCATCTATTTAATGTCAATCTTTTTGTTTTTAAAGATGATGTGGTGTCGGTTACTTGCCAAAAGCACTCTATGTCCCTTTTTTCCTTCATTATTTTAACGGTTCTCTTCTTTATAATCACAATCACGGGAAAACCTCACCTGTTACCCAACAGTTGAAGAATGGAATCAACAACTACCTTTACTTTGATTTGAATTACTTAAATGCCCCTCTCAGAGTCAACATTGCCGGCCAAAAACAATTGCCACTTGGAACACACGTGTTTCCTTCCTCCTATGTCACGTGACCGATTATCCACGCCACTTTCACACCATAATTGAAGGAACAAATCTCACATTAACGTTGACAAATCCTCTAATTACGTTTGGAAAGGATTTTAGGCCACCATAATTAAATATATCTTTTTCATCTCTTAAATTAGTCACAGACAAAATGCTGTAAGAATTTGTTTGGAAAGTATTTTTAAATGATTAAAATTTTTAATGAATTTTTTGAAACAAATTCTTAATAAATCCAGGTAAACGTGATTAGGTAGACCTTAAATTCTCCATCCATATTTGTTTGAAAAAACACATGCATCATGAAATGTGAACGCTCTGGTCTAAATGCGATTAATAATTTGGTTTTATCACCTAAAAAACACAAATTTATTATTTTGTATAGAATGAGACGCAATCCGTGCTTTATTTTTTAGACCTTGGGGGTGATCGTTGAATGTTTTCTTCTATATTCTAATGCAATTATGTAGGGTGATTCTATACACACAAGATAAGTAAGGGCTAATTATGTAGAGTGATTCTATGGAGTCTGGAAAATCTACAGTAATTTGTGTAAACTAGGGGGAGGGGGCCAAATTTGAACACGAGACTTAGGGTGAATGCTCTTGACTCGTGAGCAACTGAACCACAAGCCTATTTGGCATTACTTATTCAAATTAAGTCTTTGTTCTTTCGTTAATTAAATAATTTCAAATCAAGTCTTGGTTCTTGAGTCAATTAATCAAGTTCAAATTAAGTTTTGGTTCTTTCGTCAATTAATCAAATCCAAAATCAATACAAATCATGTTTCAATCAAGACATGGAGAGGCATATAAATACAACGCTTTAAAACAAAGAAAGGGTCTTCACACATGCACACATCCCTCAGGCGCAAGGGTTACAAAAGGCCACTAAACCGCAAGGGTTATAAAAGGCTTATTATTGTAGGTTTAGTATTCCTTCAGTTTCTTTTTTAAATAAAGAAATTTCTATCGGGTTCCATCTATGTGTAATTTAAATAATTGAACTAATCTTAATCAATTTTCAATTCCTCACATATTTGGCAGAAACAAAAGAAAGAAGGTAAACTGATAAGGGGAAACAATACCCAGAACAACTGCATCAACTCGCACATATAGTTCTTGGTTTGCATCCAAATAAGTCCTTGTGTCCATCAAATCCCCATGCCATGTCGCGCACTCCCTCCCTCCCCACCTATCATCTGCATTCGAATATGCCATGCAAGAACATTTCCTCAAACACTCTTCTTCACACTCTTTCAAGCTCATACTTATGTTCACACGTGCCGTAGAAGCATTCGGCACCTTCACACGTGCCACCTTGACAAACCGTTGCCCATTTTGGCAAACGGGCACTCCTTTTCTCCTTACACACCCTCCCGACCCATCTCTCAAGTTCCATTCATTTTGCAACTTCGGTTCGAACACGGGTAGGCACGTGCACTCAAACTCATGGGCATTGGTAGGGTCGCAGTTGCTGTTTGGACCGCACTTTCCATAGAAATCACACAGCTCAACCGGGGCGGACCAAAACTTGTCCCATCGACGCGCTTGATCGTGCCACATGGACCCTTCTGTTAAAATGCTTGAAATAAACATGTTGGAATAATGGTAGGCTAGTCAATTTTCTTGTTCAAAGTTAGGCAAGTTAGGTTAGTCAAGCAAGTTAGGTAAGTTAGGCAAAATTAGGCTTATGTTTTTTTTCTTCCCTATATATATGTTTCATCTTGTAATTGTTTCATCAAGCAAATATACAAAACCATCTTCAACACTTCTCTCTCATGGGTTAAACCCTAGAACCCACGAAACCCTAGCAGGTTCATATTTTATCATGGTATCAGAGCACCGTTTCTGGTGACTCTGAATACCCCACCTATCTTCAATGCTTCCGCACCACAACCAACAACATCGTCATCATGAGTGATTCAGGAACCAACACAAAACCACTAGAGATGGCTACTGATCTCTCGAACCCGTTTTTATTACACCCCTCTGATCAACCTGGGAACATCTTGGTCTCCAAAACCCTTCAAGGAGACAACTACAACACACGAAGCCATGTGTTGAGCACAAAGCGAACAAGCTAGGTTTGGTCGATGGAACCATTGACCCACCTGCTGAAACAGATAAACAATTTGCATTGTGGCAACGATGCAATGACATGGTTCTCGCATGGATCCTGAATTCTGTACATGAAGACATTGCAAGCAGCGTTTGCTACTACACTTCAGCAGCAGATGTGTGGGCTGACTTGCGTGATCGTTTCTCTCAAGGGAACGATTCACGTGTTTACCAAATTAAGAGAGAAATTGTTGAGCACAGACAGGAGCAACAATCGATCTCAGTCTACTACACCAAACTAAAGGCATACTCTCTTGTTTTACAACAAGAGAAACAAGTGGAGGTATCTCTCACTCGTCATAACAACAGTTTGCATGCGATGCATTTGACAAGCCATAGGCTGCACAACGAGGTAACTCCTCTATTAAATGCTCATATTGTGATAAAAAATATCATACCGTAGATCGGTGTTTCTATCTCAATGGTTTTCCACCGGGGCACAAATACCATGGCAAAAAGACGATTCTTCCTAAACAAGAAGAAACCTGCGGCTAATCAAACAAAGACTGGCAGTGAAGTCGCCACAGTCACGGATCAGCACCGTCATGAAACCAACGGTGACAGCCCCAAGTTCACTCCTGAAGAGTACAACCAAATCATGGCCATGCTCAAGAAAAACAACTTGGATGGTAATCCTCACCATTTTGCAAACGCCACAGGACATGGCTACGAGGAGGACGATTGGCCTGGGCAAGCGATATAATGGGCTCTATTACTTGTCGTCAACACAAAATCCTCATTTAGCTCACAATGTCAACCGTCATTCAAACCTTTGGCACCCAGTAAGCCGGCTTCATCAAGAATGTCAAGCGTGTATTTCCGTTGTGAGATAGAAATACCTTGAGAAGACTTAGCCACCTCTACGCCGAGAAAGTATTTTAATGGTAATGGTGCAAACAGCTTACATACGGACCTCGAATCAACCTGCAGACTTGTTCACCAAACCACTAAGCTCGGCACAATTTGAGGTCTTAATTAGCAAGTTGGGTGTCATCGACATTCACACTCCAACTTGAGGGGGAGTGTTAAAATGCTTGAAATAAACATGTTGGAATAATGGTAGGCTAGTCAATTTTCTTGTTCAAAGTTAGGCAAGTTAGGTTAGTCAAGCAAGTTAGGTAAGTTAGGCAAAATTAGGTTTATGTTTTTTTTCTTCCCTATATATATGTTTCATCTTGTAATTGTTTCATCAAGCAAATATACAAAACCATCTTCAACACTTCTCTCTCATGGGTTAAACCCTAGAACCCACGAAACCCTAGCAGGTTCATATTTTATCACCTTCAGTGGTTCCTGATTCATCAATCACCATTCTTGCAGAGTAGATTGATTCATCCTTCAGCCAAACACATCGGATAACTCATCTTCGTTGTTCACAAAACTAGCATTGAAGATGAAATCAATTGTCATTTGGTGCAAACCGGCACATCTCTCACTGGTCCAAGTTCCAGCTCGCCACCACGGAGTTTGGCCCTTGTAAAACATTTGAGGAAAACCGCCTGGGTCAATCCGATATGAACAACTCCCAATTCCCGGGTCATCTTCAGATTTCCAAGGTGTCAGGAACCGAAACTTTCCGGACCGCCGGTTCAACCCAAGTTTCATAAACGGAAGCACAGTATTTGTGGGATAACCAAAGCCCTGCCACAGCAACCTTTCGCTACTACTGCCATTGTTTTCAAGCACAAGAAGATTTCCCGTATCCGAAAGCTTGGCTGTGATGGAACTATTGGGAGAAGAGATGGTAACGTTAGCATACGGGTATTTTGGTCCTTATCATAAATAACAAGGCCTCCATGCTCTCCATTAACCGCCATGACTTGTCCAGTCCCAGCGATAGGGTTGTCTCTGTTCGCAACCCACCCAACGGTTTTCTCTGGGACTTTGTTGTACCCGACTCTAACATACCGGTTCGGAGAACTGCCCGGGCTGAAGAACCCTAGGGCGAAGATCTTCTTGCTGGAGAGTAAAACTTCGCCGTCTTTGATTCAGCAAGGATTTGGAAGATAAGCAATACATGGATAATCACACATTTCTTAGAGTCCATATGTGTTTTCTGAGAGGAGTTTTTGTGAGTTCAATATTTGAGAAATAACTAAATGACCTGAGATTTGACATGGTGGAGGTAGCTGAGGTTTTAAATGCTACGTTCAAAGCTTAACTTCCCAGTCCACTAGGGGGTTAAAAAGAGACCATGAGAGAGAGAGACAGAGACGAGTGAAGATTTGCTCTCCACATGTTTAGGTACCACTTCGTTATTATCATTAAATGTGCTTGATTTAATTACAGCATTTACGAATCTCAAAAAGTAAATCCATTTAACGATATATCATGCGGTGGTGATGCTCAAAGACGCTCAATTAAAATGTTAGCTGGCTAGGTTTTGAACCAGGAAAACTTGCACGTCACATTGCATATCTTAGCTTCTCAATGAAAGTATAACATGTGATTTTTTTTTTTTTTTTAGCAATTCTTTTGTCAAAAAATTTAGATCGTTTTGAGAACTAATTATTTTATTTCGATGAATACTCTTCATGAGTTGTGACTTTTCAAATTGAAGAGCCTAGGGCATCAACTTACTACAAATCACATCATTTGTAGTTTTTATTTATAACAAGACAGATGATGAGTGTTGTAAATATAGAACTTAGATTTATAGTTATAATTTGTATATCCTCTTTATTTATGTCACTCATCACCTGATCATGCTCTCAGTTGAATGGTATAGTCTACCGCTTATACATCTGATTCTCCCCTTAGCGAGCTTCTACTTCTGTACAAGTCACATCGTTTATGGAGTAAGCTCCTTCAGTACTGGCTGATGGATCTCCACTAGCATGATAAGTTCTCTTCAACAAAAATCCAGGTTGCCTTGGTGAAGGAAGTGCTGCATCATTACCCAACATGAAAACCACTGCTGACATGAGTGGACGATCTGTCGCATGTTCTTGCACGCACAAGAGTGCAATTTGAATGCATCTTAGAACTTCATTGACAGGGTATGATTCTCCTAGAGACGAATCAATAATTTCCAACGCTCTACTTTCCTTCCACAAGTCCCAAACCTGAAAACCATTTACAAATTGTTCATCAAGTTATAGAAGCAGAAGGAGGGGAATTTGGTAACATCTTAATGTTATGCTTACATGTCCAACTAAGTTTGAGTCAGGATTATCGTGGTAGTAACCGGTGTTCTTTCTGCCGCTAATAATTTCTAGCAGTAAAACACCGAAGCTATACACATCAGACTTTACTGAAAAAAGTCCTTCCATTGCATACTCTGGTGACATATAACCACTGAAGCAACAAAGAATAGTGATTAATTATCACAGCTTCTTTATGTACTAATCAACAAAATTGTTGTACTCAAGTTTGTGGCCTTGTGACAGATGAATGAAATTGTAAAAAATAGTTGTACTTTCAGTTTTTGAAGGAAACTTACTATGTCCCAACCACACGATTTGTATTTGCTTCAATTTGTTCAGCGCCAAATATCCTAGCCATACCAAAATCAGAAATCTTGGGATTCATAGCAGAATCCAACAGAACATTGCTAGCCTTTAGATCTCTATGGATGATTTTTAATCTTGAATCCTGATGAAGGTATAAGATTCCTCTAGCAATCCCACAGATTATCTCAAAGCGTCTTGTCCAATCCAAAAATGCCCGTTTTGCTTCATCTAGAAAAGTAAGCAAAGTAAATTAGATTGTATTCTTGCTTGGTTAAAGGTTTTAACCGACAATTTTAGAAACACAGGTAAACAGCAAAGGGCTTGTAATTTATTTGGTTAAGAGAATTCAATCATGCATAGTTCGATTCTCTCTCCCCCAATATCTCTCGTATAACATGAAGATACAAAAGTAAAAAGAAGACATACCAAAAATGAAAAAGTCAAGACTTCCGTTTGGCAAGTATTCGTAGATCAACATCTTCTCATCATCTTGAACGCAGCAACCTATAATCCTCACAAGGTTCCTGTGTTGGAGCTTTGAAATCAGCAGCACTTCATTCTTAAACTCTCCAATTCCTTGGCCGGAATTCTTGGCTAGTCTTTTCACTGCTATCTCATTTCCATTATATAGCACACCCTGAAATTATAATCCAAATTATTCAAATTATAATGCATTTTTCTTCAAAGAAAGTTATCAACATATTCCTAGCTCTATATATATATCCTCCCATTGAAATTGCATTTATACTTTGACAGAGTAAAACTCAATGTATATACATAAAAATGTTTTGGCTAGTGTATTCCAAATGAAGGAGATACACGATTATAATAAAGAAAGATCCCAATATTTAAAAATTGTATCTAAAATGATTGTGAAAAGCAGAAATTAACAATACAATTCCCATCACTTCTCGATTAATGATTAGGTATGGATTTTACAACAGAGGCCCTAATGGAATTTATTATGGAGTCAACCTTCCTAGTCTTTATTGGCATGGAGCTCTTGATATTTTGTTTTCACCCTTTTTATATCTTCATGCACTCCAACGTCGAGAGCATAATTTTTTTTTTTTTTTTTTTATAAATAATTGGTTTGAAGTGCAAATAGCTGAAAAATGAGTCTCAAAATGTCCATCCAAAGTCTGATATACTATTTGAGACATTATCTGAGGGCAACTACTTACCTTATAAACGGAGCCGAAACCGCCTGTTCCAAGCTTGTTGTTGAAAGCGAAATTGTTTGTGGCTTTAGCTATGGTACTTAGTTCAAAGAATGGTAAGTCTGAATTTATTCTGCTTTCATCAATATCTGTTCTAGCAGGAGAATCTTCCCAGTAGGATGGTGTTGTGGTCACACTGAATGGAAACTTATCCCGACTTCTCCTACCTGTGAAAAAAGTACATAAACAGATAATGGTGAGTTCTTAAATTATTAGAACTAATACAATATCTAATTTACCTACTGGCTTTTTAAATAATTATGATGATAAGAGGGCAACCTAGTCAAAGGAAATTTGTTTACCTTTTCTCTTCCTCATCACCAACCAACATGCAAGGGAAAGCAAGAGAAGGAACACTAGACCACTTATTAGCGAAACTTCCAGCTTCCTCTTCTTGCCAAAAGAACCATTTGACTTCTTTGCATATTGAGCTGCAGAGATACAAGCATTTTTTTTTTTTTTTATATTTCAAAAACATTATGAAAAGCTCCAAAGAACATAAGAACTCAATTTTAGTGTTTACAGAAATTTCCGAATTTTTTATAGAAAAATTAGTATTTTTAAAAAATCATTTTGCACTCTTGATGGAACAATTCACTTTTCTTATTTGGCAAGAGATGAGTGCCAAATGATATTTTAGAATGTACGGCTCCCAATCTAAATAATTCCTCAAAATGAAATAAAAGAATGAAGATTTTTTTTTTTATGAAACTTCGATGGTACGAGGGGATTTATTGATAACGAAAAGAAAAGAAAGACAATAAATTGATAAGGGAAATATACCTAAAACAATTGCATCAACTCGCAAATATAAATCTTGGCCCGTATCCGAATAAGTCCTTGTGTCCATCAAGTCCCCATGCCAATGCACACACCCATTCCCTCCCTGCCTTTCATCTGCATTTGCGTATGCCATGCAAGAACAATTTCTCAGGCATTCTTCTTGACATGCTTTCAGACTCATACTCATGTTCACATGTGTCGTAGAAGAGTACGGCACCTTCACACGTTCAAACTTCACGAACCCTTCCCCGTTTTGGCAAACAGATGATCCTTTTCGCCTCACGCACCCGGCCGAACCATCTCTCAAATACCACTCATGTTGCAACTTGGGTTCGAATCCAGGTAGGCAATTGCACTCAAACTCATCCGCAATATATGGGTCACAATTGCTGTTTGGACCACACTTTCCGTAAAAATCACACTGCTCTACCGGGGCGGACCAAAACTTGACCCATTGATGCACTTGATCGTGCCACGTGGACCGTTCAACGATTCCTGATTCTTTGATCACCATTTTTGAGAAGATTGATTCATCAACAATACTATACATGACGGATACCTCATCTTCATTGTTCACAAAAGTAGCATTGAAGATGAATTTTTTTGTCATTTCCGGCACCCCGGACCATCTCTCACCGGTCCAAGATCCGCCCCGCCAAAGTGGAGCCTGACCCTTGTATAAGAACAGCTGCGGACTTTCACTTGGCTCTATCCGGTACGAGCAGTTTCCAATTCCCGGGTCATCTTGGGACTTCCAAGATGTGAGGAACCGGTTCAACCCGGACCGCCGGTCCAGCCCAATTTTCATAAAAGGAAGCAGTGTATTCGAGGGATAATCAAAACCTTGCCAAAGCACCTTACCATTATTTTCAACCACAACAAGATTTCCCGTATCCAAAAGCTTGGCTATCACGGAATTGTTTGGAGAAGAGACGGTGACATTAGCAGACCAGAGAGGGGTACTTTTCTCATTCCCATAGATCACAAGGCCTCCATGACTAATCACTGCTAGGAGTCCGGAGGTATTAGAGACAGGGTTGTTTCTATTTGCAACCCAAACGATGGTTTGCTCCTGAACTTTGTTGTACCAAATTCCGACATAGCGGTTCGAAGAATTGCCGGGGCTGAAGAACCCTAGTGCGAAGAATTTCTTGCTGGAGGTTAAAACGTCCCCGTCTTTGATGGGTTTGTTTAGGGTGATGGTGTCAAGGGAAAAAATGCAAGAGAAAAGAACAAATAGCTGGAAGATGAGCAATATATTTTTCATCTTCGCAACCCATTTAGTAGAGTTCATGGTTCGAATTTAAAAAAAAAAAAAAATTCAATGAGGACTTGAAGTGCAATAATTTGGTATAATAAGATGAAATTGATATGCTTTTGGGGTTGCTGAGATTTTAAATGCTACAAGCTGGACTTGATCAGATTTAGGTCCACACTGGGAGTAGTTGTAAAAAGATACCCTGAAAGAAACATCTCAACCATAATCTAAACCGGCGTGTACTGGCTAGAGTTTTTTGGTTCCTGTGCAGAGTCGTAAAAAGAGTTGCAAAATGCAATTTTTAAAGGTAACGGAGGACGCGTGAACGTGTAGGATCATCTGAAATACAAAAGGAGATCCAACTTTAAAATTGACAAAGTTCTACACCGCTACTTAGTTCAATTGGGGTTATGTCATGCTATTTATATACTTTTTTTTTATTTTTAAATTACCTCTTAAACATCCTTATTTAATTTCTGTTATTTGATATTCTGCAATTCATTTGATTCGATGATCAGAAAATGAAAAAGGTATGTGAGAGATTAAAAAAATGTGTGGATAGCACAACTTTACGCATATAGACCTATGATGAACTTTTGATCGAAGTAAGAATTACAAGGACACGAGATAAACAACAAAAGTGTAGCAGACTGTGTAACATATATACCGCTTATTATTTATTTAATATTTTTATTTTTATTTTTATTAATCAGTTTTATTTGTGCAGATTTATGAAAACGTCAAACATGGCATATGAACATAAAAAGGGTGAGATTAGACGATGTATCTTCAAAAATGGGCCACCATTTTGGCAGTATCTCATTGGAAACCTTGGCAGTTGAAACCTTTCCCACAGAACGCATCTGAGACTTTTCAACTCTTTTTCTGCAGCAGTTTGATCAAATGGTGGTGACGGTTTGTATATTTTGAAACCACTAATTCTAACTTCCTCCACACTTCAATTCATAAAGAAATTGTCGGCGGCAGCAACTATGCTTCATAGTTATCGGGAAAAAAATGGGTTAAGTTTTTTTTATTTTTATTTTTATTTTTTTATATTTTATGAGTTCTACCATTGATAAGCTTCATTTTACTTTCATTTTAAAACGCATGTTTAGGTAAAATTTGATCATCCTTTCTTCACACTAACAATACGATTAATATATGATGTTTTGCAAGCTGCCACGCTAGCTAGTATATGTTGTTGTAGCGTAAAGTGCATTCCTAAACTCTAAATCCTAGGCCACATGTTAGATCTCATATTGTCCAGGGAAGTGGATCCTTTATATCTTATATGTACATGCCCATCTCTTTTAGCACGAGGCCTTTTGGGAGCTCTCTAGCTTCGGAGTTCATCGGAACTCCGAAGTTAAGTGAGTTTGCGCGAGAGCAATCCTAAGATGGGTGACCCACTGAGAAGTTCTCGTGTGAGTTCCCAAAAACAAAACCGTGAGGGTGTGGTCGGGGCCCAAAGTGGACAATATCGTGTTACGGCGAAGTCGAGCTCGGGATGTGGTGGAGCCCGGGCGGGGATGTGACAATTTGGTATCAGAACCAATCCCTAGCCGGAAGTGTGCCGACGAGGACGTCTGACTCTTAAGGGGGTGGATTGTTAGATCCCCTCTTAGAAGGTGGATTGTTATATCACACATCGTCCATGGGAGTGGATCCTCTATACCTTATATGTACATGCCCACCTTCTTTAGCACGAGGCATTTTCGGAGTTCACTGGCTTCTGAGTTAAGTGAGTTTGCGTGAAAGCAATCCCAAGATGGATGACCCACTAGGAAGTTCTAGTGTGAGTTTCCAGAAACAAAATAGTGAGGGTGTGGTCGGGGCCTTAAGCGGACAATATCGTGCTACGGCGGAGTCGAGCCTGGGATGTGATGGAGCCCGAGCTAGGATGTGACACCACATGCTTTTCAAAGAGAACATATTTTTTAGTGTATCGAGAACAGGGTTCAACACACAAAATGTTGTAATACAAGTGGTTGAAATTTTTTCTTTTCATGTATTCAACCACATATACTATGACACTTGGGTACCGAACCGTGTTTTTGGCAAGCTAAAAAATTTCTCTTTCAAAAGATTCTCTAAACAACCAAACTTTTATTTTAAAAAGCTAAATTTAAAAATAATATCTCCAACAAACTCTATAAAATGTCTCTATGACAACTCTTCATCAACTAAATATTAAAAATAAAATAAAACTCAAAGGTGGATCCATGATCAAGGAGAAAAGGAAGAGACGGAAGACGGGTTTAAAAAATAAGTGGGTTGTGTTTGAATTGTTAATATTAAAACATTCAAAGTTTGTTAAAATAGATAGTGGTTTTGGAGATAAAATGTTAAATTGCGTAGCTAAAATAGTTTTATACATTAATTACTTGCTAGTTTAATACAATTTTAGAGCGTCTATTTACGATGCTTAACGACCTTCGACGTCTGTACATGTGACATCATTTATAGAAGGCTTTTTAGCCAAAATGGTCCTTGAGATTTACATAGCACATCACTTTGGTCCCTGAGATTTCAAATCAATAGAAGTAGTCCCTGAGATTGTCCATCATCGATCATTTTGGTCATTCCGTTAAAAATTCGGTTAAGTGTCTCGGAGCTCTTGGCCGTAAGTTTGGGCAATTTTCAAAGCTTTGTAACTCAATCGTTTCTTAACCAAATTCGACCCATAATATATCAAAATAAAGATAGGAAAGTGTAGAATAATATTATACCTATTTGTAGGCCTAATGGTTGCCGGAGATGGTTAGAAAATAGCCTTAAAGTTGACTGGTCCGAGGGAAATGGAAAACTTGCCGAAAACTAGGTAAACTTTAAATGTTCATAACTTCTTCAATACTCAACGAAATCAAGTGATTCAAAAACAAAAATCATACTTATCGACGAGATGAAGAGAATAGTACCTTTTTCAAAGGCTAACTCACCTTGATTTGGCCGGAAAAAGGCACGAAGTTAGCTGTCTTGGTCTCAAGTTCTTCAGTAGTACGACTCATCCTCAATAAAATTGCAGCTGTTTTGGGGAAGGAACTGCTACCTTGCTCGTTGCCTAGCATGAAAACGACCGCGGACAATGTTGGCGATTTTAATACTCACACCTTTATTAAACTCCTAACTAATTTTCAATTCAAAACATTTCCTCAAAAAAAATTAGAATAAGTTTGTACCCATTAATTTTTACAAAAAGGTTTCCAATTTTTTTAATCTTATATGTACCCATTCATCTAATTTTTTAATTTTTTTAATCTTAAAATGTACCCGTTCTTAAACATACCAATTTGTTGTAGTAAAATGTACCATTTTTTTTATATAAAATCTATTCCATTTTAGATAATCCATTTTTAAACTTATATGGGTACATTCTTTTTCTTGATTTGAGAATGTATCCATATCAAGTTTAATCAAAGAAATTTACTAATGTTATTAGGCCTAATATCTATTATTTTTGTGTGGTTTTGAAGAATGTACCCATATTTGGTACAAAATTTTTTTTGTTAATTTTGATAAATGTACCCATGTTTATATACATACATATATATATACACACACAATATATTGGAGAGCATAATTTATATTTTAATAATTTTAATCCAAAAATTGTGGTTTTTTTATTTAAAATCTCATTAATACAAACAACTATAATTTTTAATTTTTAATTAATATAGTAACCTACATATAAATACATTATCACATTAATTTCAGGAACTTCGATCAAAAATTAAAAATCAACAAGGTTTCAGTCAAAGAATATAGATGATTAGGGACCGCATCCAAAATATCCCTAAAAAAAAATAAAGCCATTTCCTGCGGTGTTTTGGGTGAAAGAGAAACCGAAATCACAATTTTTTGCAGTTCGATTTGGTGTGGTTTTGAAGCTAAAACCGAAATGAAACCAAACCGTTTGGTTCAGTTCGGTGCGATTTCAAACAATTTCGATTCGGTTTTCAAACCATTTACATATAAAATGAAAAAGATTCTCTTTGTTCTCCTCTCTGTCTCCCCTCTCTCACAAAAAATATTAAACAAAGCATACACACCCTAAGAGAGAGGTGTTGCTGCTAAATTGCCCAGCTTCTGTGGTGCAAGAGTATGCCACGACCGGCAAACAATGTTGGCAGTCGTTTTCATGCTAGGTAATGAAGAAACAGCTCCTTCACCAAAACAACCAGCATTTTTATTGAAGAGGAGTTATAATAGTGGAGATCCATCACCCATTTATTTATTATTATTATTATTATTATTATTATTATTTTTATAATTATTATTAAGGGAATGAAATGGTTCAAAACTATTATAAAAATTTAGGGGTGGAGACAATTTCGAAACTAGAACGTATGAGTGAAAACCGAATACCCTAATCATTAGGATATTGAATCACATGCATCACCCAATACTAAAAATTCTTTAAATGATGTGACATGTAATAACATAGAAACTTGCTAAAGTTGAACTCGTTAAGATATTTCGAGTGCATTGACGTGTAGGATGTCAGAATTATTGGTTAAGATTGCGAATTTGCTAGGTAATTGAAGAGAAACTAGTCTAGTTAGCTAATTCTGTCAATTGTGTGACGTACTATGGTGGAAACTTGATCGCTATCAGACACTTTCACGTCAATTAGTGTTGAAGAATGAGAGGTTTGTGGTAATCAAACTTCAGCATAGCATAGGGAGCAGGTAAGACTTTTTATCTAGGTTTTGGCTTCTGGGATTCATACAGGAGAAAAGATGTTGACCTGTGAATCTTTGCTTGCCAAATAAACAATGCTAGGACTTTTCAAATTGGTTAACTATTTCATTTTATCATGGATCACTTTTGTCATAGTGTCCACTACTTCTCAGACCTAGTATCTTACCACATACGAGTACAGTATCTGTTGGACTCTATCACAATAATAAAAAGTAAAACCATTCATTATATATTATACATATATTAAAACCCAAACTCTCGGTTACTGTTCATTAATAGTAAAGTGGCAAAACTGCACCTCAAAACTTTCGTCCTCTCCATTTTGGTGCTGCGTTTCAACAATGATAAGACCATTTTGCCCTTTTGGTTTTACAAGTCTTTCATCGCTAGGTGCTTTGGCTTTGGTAGTTCTAGATATTTCTTTCCATTTTCTCTTCTCAGTTCCCCTTGAATGCATAGCCCTACATTTTCCCCAATCCCTACCGCGATCTCGCCTTCAATGCCTGTGAAATCATGTTCCTAGCTTTCACCATTATAATTTATGTATTCATATTCGTGGGATTTTATATTATTTTTGCAGGAATTTAATTTAATTTAATTAATTTAGAATTTTAATTACTTAGTTATAAAGTTTGAAGTTTTGAAAATAATCATTTAAATTTCGTAGACATTTCGAGATCACAATTAATGTTTTCAAATAGAGTTCGATCCTACGAACGTGTAGGCGAAGACCATTTGTTAATTGAAGCTATAACGAAGAAGTTACAAGCAACGGAAATTGGAGATAAATATTAATTTAGGAATTTCTCTAAATAAAAAAAAATTATTATTTTTGTTTGGAAGAAGGACCAATCAAATTGTGGGGAAAGCCCCATTTAATGGAAGGGTGGACCAATCAGAAATAAGGGAGGGAGTGAACCAATGGGAGAGGAGAGAAATAAGAGAGTCAGTGGGTCTGGTCAGAGATTGACCCGCGTGACTCGATTGCTGACCAAAAGGCAACAAGCTCGAATTTAGGCGATTTTTAGCGAGCTGAAGTCCGCCACCACTTGCAAACATCTTCTCATCATCCCTCCTACGATTTTCACCCTAAACCTGACAAGTTTTGGCACCATTTCATGGTGCATAATGCACACGGGTCCGAGAACCCTCCACCGGCGATCCACCATTTCTGAAGCGTTTTCCTTCGACCACCACCATCTTTAGCATCATCTTGAGTCCAGGACCAAACCCCAAACCCCAAACAAGTTTGGGGGCTTCAGAGCAGCGAAGAAGACGAATCAACAACCACCCAATTCTAGGGTTTTTGATGATCCACATTGGATTTTAGGTATTTCCTGGCCAAATTGGACTTCGACCTAGTTATGAAAGTTCTTTCCCTAAAATCTTATAAAATTTGGTAATTTTTAGAGTTGATTGGAAAACTTAGTTTATGTTCACCGTGTGTGGCGACAATGCGTGGCCCGAGAAACTACTTGATCCTTCTAGGTTGAATTTGATACCTCAGTTCCATATTTGACAGCTGATTAGTGAAATTCTATCATTTGAACCTAGCTTCATTAAGGAAGACCACCTGACCATTGTAGCGAACGACGATCTAACCGTTGGATTGTCACCAAACTTTAGTATGTTATTGTACGTAATATTTAATAACTTTAGGAACTTACGAATCGAAAATCCGCTGGATGGATCTTCCTAATTGGATTACTAGGGTTGACTTTGGTCAAGATGTTCTGAAGCGTTCTTCAATACTAAAAGTAGCATTATTAGAGACTTAGTGGATCCTAGTGGGCCTATCTTAGTTAGCGAGTTATCCTAGGTGATATGCACCTCGATTTACATGCAAGTGGCACCTTATTGTGCTATACATGTTTACTAAACTTCTAGATGATATGAATGAATGTATGATTGCTAGTATTGAAATGAGAGCTTAGAATCTCATTAGAAGTATTATATAGAACTTATATGCTGGTATGACAAGATAGTTAGTAGTCGTGATAAGTTAATAGTGCAAGTGCTTACGTAGTAAATCATAGGGGTTAAGGTAGGGGTAAATAGGTTGTGTGTTGATCTAACTGCACCATGAAGCAGTGGTACATGCATGGTCCTACTTCGTGTATCCGCGATAGGTGATCACTGCCTGCACGATTAGATTATGCTTATGGTTCTACTTGGTATATTCGCAATAGGGGACCATACGCATTCTATGGGTGATGAGGATTTGTTGTACTTGGTACATTTCGATAGGCGACCATATTTTAATTGGATTCCGTTGAGTGGTCCGAAATCCCTACTCTTGCTTATTTCCATAAGGTTAGTCCGACCCTAGATTCGAGTGAATAGGAATTGCTCATAGTAGACGTTGTGTTTATAAATTAGATTTGTCATGCTATTACTTGGAATCCAGGTAGGGAATTATGTAGAATTCCTTTATTAAATTTCATGAATTGATACGTGATCTTATTGATTGATTAACATATTTAAATGTTAATATCGTGCATCTTTGATTCTTGGGATTGATTAATTAGAGTGATTGTGGAAAGATGTTGGATATGATTGTTATTACTATGATCAGGCATTCTTCTTGACATGCTTTCAGACTCATACTCATGTTCACATGTGTCGTAGAAGAGTACGGCACCTTCACACGTTCAAACTTCACGAACCCTTCCCCGTTTTGGCAAACAGATGATCCTTTTCGCCTCACGCACCCGGCCGAACCATCTCTCAAATACCACTCATGTTGCAACTTGGGTTCGAATCCAGGTAGGCAATTGCACTCAAACTCATCCGCAATATATGGGTCACAATTGCTGTTTGGACCACACTTTCCGTAAAAATCACACTGCTCTACCGGGGCGGACCAAAACTTGACCCATTGATGCACTTGATCGTGCCACGTGGACCGTTCAACGATTCCTGATTCTTCGATCACCATTTTTGAGAAGATTGATTCATCAACAATACTATACATGACGGATACCTCATCTTCATTGTTCACAAAAGTAACATTGAAGATGAAATTTTTTGTCATTACCGGCACCCCGGACCATCTCTCACCAGTCCAAGATCTGCTCCGCCAAAATGGAGCCTGACCCTTGTATAAGAACAGCTGCGGACTTTCACTTGGCTCTATCCGGTACGAGCAGTTTCCAATTCCCGGGTCATCTTGGGACTTCCAAGATGTGAGGAACCGGTTCAACCCGGACCGCCGGTCCAGCCCAATTTTCATAAAAGGAAGCAGTGTATTCGAGGGATAATCAAAACCTTGCCAAAGCACCTTACCATTATTTTCAACCACAACAAGATTTCCCGTATCCAAAAGCTTGGCTATCACGGAATTGTTTGGAGAAGAGACGGTGACATTAGCAGACCAGAGAGGGGTACTTTTCTCATTCCCATAGATCACAAGGCCTCCATGACTAATCACTGCTAGGAGTCCGGACCGGAGGTATTAGAGACAGGGTTGTTTCTATTTGCAACCCAAACGATGGTTTGCTCCTGAACTTTGTTGTACCAAATTCCGACATAGCGGTTCGAAGAATTGCCGGGGCTGAAGAACCCTAGTGCGAAGAATTTC
Organism: Pyrus communis; assembly: GCF_041283825.1. NCBI lineage: Eukaryota > Viridiplantae > Streptophyta > Magnoliopsida > Rosales > Rosaceae > Pyrus > Pyrus communis. Next base: position 31,374,676 of record NC_142574.1, on the reverse strand, counting down.
TTGCTGGAGGTTAAAACGTCCCCGTCTTTGATGGGTTTGTTTAGGGTGATGGTGTCAAGGGAAAAAATGCAAGAGGGAAGAACAAATAGCTGGAAGATAAGCAATATATTTTTCATCTTCGCAACCCATTTAGTAGAGTTCATGGTTCGAATTTAAAAAAAAAAAAAAAATTCAATGAGGACTTGAAGTGCAATAATTTGGTATAATAAGATGAAATTGATATGCTTTTGGGGTTGCTAAGATGTTAAATGCTACAAGCTGGACTTGATCAGATTTAGGTCCACCCTGGGAGTAGTTGTAAAAAGATACCCTGAAAGAAACATCTCAACCATAATCTAAACTGGCGTGTACTAACTGGTTAGAGTTTTCTTGTTCCTCTGGAGAGTTGTAAAAAGAGTTGCAAAATGCAATTTTTAAAGTTAACGGAGGACGCGTGAACGCGTAGGATCATCTGAATACAAAAGGAGATCCACTTTAAAATTGACAAAGTTCTACACCGCTACTTATTTCAATTGGGGTTATGTCATGCTATTTATGTACTTTTTTTTTACTTCTTAAACATCCTTAGTTAATTTCTGTTCTTTGATCTTCTCCAGTTCATTCGATCTGAAAGTCAAAAATTAAGAAAGACGTGTAAAAGGTTAAAAAAATATGTGGATAACACAACCTTACGCATATAGACCTATGATGGACTTTTGATCGAAGTAAGAATTACAAGGACACGAGATAAACAACAAAAGTGTAGCGGACTGTGTAACATATATACCGCTTATTATCTATTTAGTATTTTTATTCTTATTTTTATTAGTCAGTTTTATTTGTGCAGATTTATGAAAACGTCAAACGTGGCATATGAACATAAAAAGGGTGAGATTAGATGATGTATCTTCAAAAATGGGCCACCGTTTTGGCAGTATCTCATTGGAAACCTTGGCAGTTGAAACCTTTCCCACAGAACGCATTTGAGACTTTTCAACTCTTTTTCTGCGGCAGTTTGATCACATGGTGGTGACGATTTGTATATTTTGAAGCCGCTAATTCTAACTTCCTCCACACTTCAATTGATAAAGAAACTGTCGGCGGCTGCAACTATGCTTCATAGTTATCGGAAAAAAAATGGGTTAAGTTTTTTTTTTTTTTAATTTTTAATTTTTTTTATATTTTATGAGTTCTACCATTGATAAGCTTCATTTTACTTTCATTTTAAAACGCATGTTTAAGTAAAATTTGATCATCCCTTCTTCACACAATAACAATGCGATTAATATATGATGTTTTGCAAGCTGCCACGCTGGCTAGTATATGTTGTTGTAGCGTAAAGTGCATTCCTAAACTCTAAATCCTAGGCCACATGTGAGATTTCACATCGTACAGGGATGTGGTGGAGCCCGAGCCGGGATGTGACAATTTGATATTAAAATCAATCCCTGGCCAGAAGTGTGCCGACGAGGACGTTGGGCTCTTAAGGTGGTGGATTGTTAGATCCCACATCGTCCAGAGGAGTGGATCCTCTATGTCTTATATGTACATGCCCATCTCCTTTAGTACGAGGCCTTTTGGGAGCTCACTGGCTTTGAAGTTCATCGGAACTCTATAGTTAAGTGAGTTTGCTCGAGAGCAATCCCAAGATGGGTAACTCACTGGGAAGTTATCGTGTGAGTTCCCAGAAACAAAACCGTGAGGGCGTGGTCGGGGCCCAAAGTGGTAAATATCGTGCTACGGCGGAGCCGAGCTCAGGATGTGGTGGAGCCCAAGCCTGGATGTGACACCACCACATGCTTCTCAAAGAGAACAAATTATTTAGTGTATCGAGAATAGGGTTCAATACACAAAATGTTGCAATACAAGTGGTTGAAAATTTTTCTTTTCATGTATTCAACCACCTATACTATGACACTTATGTACCGAACCGTGTTTTTGGCAAACTGAAAAAATTTCTCCTTCAAAAGATTTTCTAAACAACCAAAATTTTATTTTAAAAAGCTAAATTAAAAATAATATCTCCAACAGACTCTATAAAATATCTTTACAACAACTCTTCATCAACTAAATATTAAAAATAAAATAAAACTCAAAGGTGGATCCACGATCAAGGAGAAAAGGAAGAGATGGAAGACGGGTTTAAAAAATAAGTGGGTTATGTTTGAATTGTTAATATTAAAACATTCAAAGTTTAGGTAGTGTTTTTGGAGATAAAATGTTAAATTGAGTAGCTAAAATAGTTTTATACATTAATTACTTGCTAGTTTAACACAACTTTAGAACGTCTATTTATGATGCTTAACGATCTTCGACGTCTGTACATGTGACATCATTTATAGAAGACTTTTTAGCCAAAATGGTCCATGAGATTTGCATAACATATCACTTTGGTCCTTGAGATTTCAGATCAATAGAAGTGGTCCCTGAGATTGTCCACCATCCATCATTTTGGTCATTCCGTTAAAAATTTCATTAAGTGTCTCGGAGCTGTTAGCCGTAAGTTTGGGCAATTTTCAAAACTTCATAACTCAATTGTTTCTTAACCAAATTCGACTCATAATATATCAAAATGAAAATAGAAAAGTGTAGTATAAGATTATACCTATTTGTAAGCCTAATGGTTGCCAGAGATGGTCGGAAAATAGCCTCAAAGTTGACTGGTCCGAGGAAAAATTGGAAAACTCGCTGGAAACTGGGTAAACTTTAAACGTTCATAACTTCTTCAATACTCAACGAAATCAAGTGATTCAAAACGAAAATCACACTTCTCGATGAGATGAAGAGAATGGTAACTTTTTCAATGGCCAGCTCACCGTAGTTTGACCGGAAAATGGCTCGAAAGTGGCTGTCTTGGTCTCGAGTTCTCCAGTAGTACAACTCATCCTCAATAAAATTGCAGCTATTTTGGGGAAGGAACTGCTATCTAGCTCGTTGCCTAGCATGAAAACGACCACGGACAATGTTGGCCGGTCAGTGGCATATTCGTGCACACACAAGAGGGCGGTTTGGATGCATCTCAAAACTTACAGGGTACGATTCACCCAGAAATGAATCAATGATTTCTAGGGCATCGCCTTCTCTCCACCAGTTCCAACATATATATATAGTCAAGTTAGAATGAATTAATTAGAGACTAAGTTTATGATCATTCTTTGCAAATACGCTAGCCAACTTGCATGTCCAACCAAATTTATGTCAGGGTATCTCTCATTGTAATAACCAAAATTTTTACTGTCAGCAATGATTTCAAGTAGTAGCACGTCAATGCTATACACATCGGATTTTACTAAAAAGTCTTTCCATTGAATATTCAGGTGACATATAATCACTGCAAGAGAAGCAAAAAGGAAAGTGATTATCAAGCTTAGAGTTACCGCATAGAATAAACATGTAGACATTACAACTTCGAATAGAAAGCTCTTTGTTTTGTAGGAAACGTACTTTGTTCCAACGACACGATATGTATTTGCTTCATTTCGTCTCCTTTGAATATCCTAGCCATACCAAAATCCGCAATTTTGGGATTCGTAGCGGCATCCAATAGAACATTGCTTGCCCTTAGTCTCTATGGATGATTCTTAATCTTGAATCCTTGATGAAGATATAGGATCCCCCTCGCAACCCGGTACATAATATCAAAGCGGTTTGCCCAATCTAATACAACCATTCTTTTTGTTTCATTTGGATCACAAAGTAAAAAGTTAATGATGAATTCGTGCTTCCTTAGTTTCAAGTGACAAGTAAAGAAATTAAGAGAAAAAAAAAAAAAAAAAAACAGTACCAAAAATGAAAGAGTCCAAACTTTTGTTTGGAACGTATTTATAGATTAGCATCTTTTCTTCGCAGCAACCTAAAATCTTGACAAGGTACCTGTGTTGGAGTTTCGCAATAAGCAGGACTTCATTCCTAAACTCTTCGATTCCTTGACTAGAATGCTTCGAAGTCTTTTCACTGCTACTTTGTTTCCATTATAAAACACACCCTGATATTATGATCCAAGAACTTTCGTAACTAGACGCTTAACCTATCAATTTTCTCATTTTTGTTTTAGGCTTTTGTTCATAACAATATGATTTATGATTCAAGAAATTATCGAAGGGCAATTACCTTATAGACCGAGCCAAAAACTCCTCTTCCAAGCTTGTTTGCAACAGAAAAATTTTCCGTGGCCGCTGCAATGGTTGTTAGATCAATCGAAGGAAAATCTTCGTTTGTTTTACTTTCATCATGATCACTACCAGTAGATTCTTCAAATTACCCTGTGGTAAGTCTAAACGAATATTTGTTAAAAGATGATGCTAAATGAATAGATCGATATAGTTATAGCAAATTTGTTTACATTTTCTCTTCCTCTTTGCCAACCGACATAAAATGGATACTAGGAGGAACACAAGAGCAGATACTGGTGAAATTGCAATCCTTGCCTTCTTGCTAACAGAAGAACCACCATTTGCAAATTGAGCTGCAAAGCCAAAAAAAAACATCCAATGAACTTCATATTAGAAAACATATGGCTTTATATTCTAAGGATCGAGCTCCGCGGTGGCTAGCCGGGCTATGGCCTATTTGGGAACTTGGGTTCGAACCCGGGCAGGAAAACACAAGAGAAGTTAATATTAGTGTACGGATCACAGTTACTATTCGGACCGCATTGTCCATAACTATCACACCACTCACTTGGGGTTGTAGCTTAATCTGATCCATTGATTTTCTTGATCAAGCCACATCAACCGTTGATAATTTCCTGATTCATCAACTACTTGTGGAAATTGGGTCATTGGAAATATTATGCGTTACAGATATCTCGTATTGACTGTTCATAAAACTCATATCATAGATTCATAGTAGACAATAGTTAATAATATTTCGGGGTCCCCGTCCCATGTCTCCCCTGTTCAAGGCCCAGATCACCACCACGAACCTCGATCCGTGTACACAAATATCTGCGGAAACCCACATGGGGAAAATAAATAAATTAGAAAGACTCAAATCTTGTGTATAAATGATATTATTTATGGGAGGGGATTTGGATTAAGATTCACAATGAGACAACAATAATGTAGTTCAAATTTATATTTAACGAGAATCGAACTTAAGACTTCTCAATAATATGTTATATTTTGGTTATGTAAGTCCATTTTCTTTCATCTTTTTCAACACAAATAATTTTGAACCTGTTGTTAATATGGTATTTCATATGACCTTTTTGTTTAGATGTTTTGCAGGTAATCATGACAACAACACAATAATTCAAAATTCAAAAAAGAAAGAAAAGGAATGTATGAATTCGGGATTCTAATTAATATTTATAATTAATCATGGCAAGTGGTCCGTTGAAAATACAGTAGAATTTAAACTCATGTATGATTTATGGTCTTGGTTTCCAGGCACGAAGCTGGCAAAAAGATGGACGAATCCCTAATTGAAATTTTTGGAAGTACTTGTGTCGTTATCTGAATGTAGTCAGAGATGTGGGATACCTTAGGCTTCGACAAAAAAAATACTCATAATTTAATTTAGGGGTGGGATGGACATATAACAAATATTAAGACATTAACTAACAAAGAAATTGTCTTGGTATTTTCTCAAATTATTAGAGTAACGTTATTGTTGACCCTATAAATTACAAAGCCTACGTAGCGTGCAGGCCGAGTAACTAATCGGCTAACTAAGTCCTTCGGTTGAATGCGGGGCGTGCCAACTCGTCGGCCGAGCTCGACCGAGGAGTAAAATTCGTTGTTGTCGCGTTGAGCGCATTGCTGACTTCTTAATCTTGCGACTGTGACCAAGGAAGGAACACTCTCGGTCTTTGGGTTCTAGAGCCTGAAGACGAGGCTGCTAGTTCTGCGAAGTTCACAAATCGTCGGTGCCTGATTCGGTCACCGTGATTATATTCGTAAGAGTATAAGCACGTCGAATCGACACCAGACTACACGGACACAAATATTCAAAGGTAATGTATGTCTTGATAGTGAACGTGGTTCGGCCGTTAGAATGCCAAACTCTAAAACTCACCTGTGAATACCCAATCATAAAATTACTCGGCGTCCGATACGCCGAATGTCGTAACTCGTGACACCTTACTTCGCCGAGAAGGCTGATAAGATGACCCTTGCCAATAAGGATTCGAAAACCCTCCTCGGCGAGACTTGGATAGGTAACCAGTCGGCCTCGACGCAGTGCTGTTTATCCAAACTGAAGATGCCCCTTGGTCGGCTGATTTTACGACGACAGTGCTGTTGATCTAAACTGAAGATGTTCGCCGATTGCCTTCACAGTGCTGTTTATCCAAACTGAAGGTGTGTTGGCAGAAAAAGAAAATGAAAAATCTCAAGGTGTTTGAGAGGTTTTGCGCAGGGCAATTGTATGTTGAATTGAAGGTCCCTCTTTTTGTTGCATGATTTCTTGTATTTATAACACCCATTCCTTGAGATCGAATCGAACCCCTATCTGGATTGGGAGTCCTTGTCCCGTTCCAACTTTACTTCGAACAAACCTACTCCCATTAGGACTTTGAACTTTCCCCCATTCCGAGGCTTTATTCCTTGCTGGCCGGGAATCTTGGTTGCACCAGGACTTCCTCGACCCTTTTTATTTATCTGGACTACTTCTTAGGATAGGACTCGACCGACCCTACTAACTGGCCCGAAATCTATCACTCAGCCCATAGCATTTGACATAGCTTTGGCCCAAGCACAACCCTCTGCTCGGCCCAACAATATTATTTTGGGCCCAAACAGTTATTCATACTATGTTTTTGTACCACATTTTCATACCACTTTAGGTGACATTTGATGTGGACAATCACATCATTTGAATTAATCAGATTTTTAAATTTAATTCATTATTTAATAAACTAATAATTAAAAAAAACTAGTTAATTAAATAATGATTGTGGTATACGAGGAGTCTTTCTTCTTCATTTCCTTGAGTTTTGCAAGTTTTTCAAATGATGTAGCTGTCCACATCAGATGCCACCTAAGTCGGTATAGAAATGTGGTATAAAAATATGATATGAATAATATTACTCAAATTATTATGTATTGACTGAGTCTATATTTTTTTTAAGGAATGATTTCTTTAGACATGCCCATTTTTCCATTCTCCCCCTTTTATATACACCTGAGATTGACCGTAGCATCATTTGAATTAGGAATGCTACGACTTAAATGGTCCATCAAATTTGAAAAAGTCCAAGCTTTTGTGTGAATGCATGCAGGCAGCAACCAGCAACCAAAACGCCTTTGGACATGGCGTTATATATATATATATATATATATATATATATATATATATATATATATATATATATATATATATTAAATATTTTTGTGAGTTCTAACATCATGAAGCTTCACTTTGCTTGGGGAATCTTATCTTCAAAGCATAGTAAATTTGGTTCACCCTTTCTTCACACAGTAGCAAATTGTATGCGGTTAATATATTATCCTTTTGATAGCTGCTCCCAGTACATACATACATACATACATACATACATACATACATATATATATATATATATATATATATATATATATATTGCGGAACATGTTGGATATCCTAGGCCTTTCTTTAGCGAGCTTCTATTTCTGTACATGTCACATCATTTATAGAACCAGCACTCGTTGATGGATCTCCACTAGCACAACTCCTCAACAAAAACGCAGGCTGTTTTGGGGAAGGAACTGCTACCTCGTTACCTAGCATGAAAACAACCGCCAACATGGTTGGCCGGTCAGCAGCAAACTCTTGCACACACAAGAGGGCAATTTGGATGCATCTCACAACTTCATTGACATGGTACGAATCAGCCATAGATGAATCAACGATTTCCAAGGCTTTGCCTTCTCTCCACAAGTTCCAAACCTAAAATAGTTTTGAAAAAATCAACCAAGCGTGAATAAAATAGGGGATAAACTTGGGGGAAAATCACTCTTTGCAAATAGGCTATGGTTAACTTACATATCCAACCAAATTTGAGTGGGGATATTTTTTGTGGTAGAAACTGGAATTCCTTCTGCCAGTTAAGATTTCTAGCAGTAAAACGCCAAAACTGTACACATCAGATTTTACTGAAAAAATTCCTTCCATTGCATACTCTGGTGACATATAACCACTGCAACAGTATAAAGAGATAAAGGTGAGGTTTGTACTCTGAAGTTGGAACTGTTAACCTACTATTTTGGTAAGCTCTAGCCAACTTTTATCTTCAATTTTGTTGAAATTTAATTAACTTACTATGTTCCGACCACACGATGTGTATTTGCTTCACATTGGTCCCCCATAAATATTCTTGCCATGCCAAAATCTGCTATTTTGGGGCTCATAGATGCATCCAGTAGAACATTACTGGCCTTTAGATCTCTATGGATAATCCTTAATCTCGAATCTTGATGAAGATATAAAATCCCTCTAGCAATCCCACAGATAATCTCAAAGCGTTTTGTCCAATCTAAAAGATTTCTTTTCGTTTCATCTGGATAAGTAAGAAATTGAGACCAAATAAATTCTTGTTAACTTTAGTTTCAAAACGAAATTAAAAAGAAAAAAGGTAAGAAGAAGTACCAAAAATAAAAGAGTCCAAACTTTTGTTTGGTACGTATTCATAGATTAGCATCTTCTCTTCATCTTCAACGCAGCAGCCTATAATCTTGACAAGGTTCCTGTGTTGGAGTTTCGCAATTATCTTAACTTCATTCTTAAACTCAACAATTCCTTGACAAGAATGCTTCGATAGTCGTTTCACCGCTACTTCCTTCCCATTATGAAGTACACCCTGAAATTATAATCCAAGTACTTATGTTACAGTTCATTTTTAAAGGCTTCAAACATGAATTGTCATGTTTGTTGTAAACTTTTAGGTTAACCTGAAGTTATGCATGATTCAGAAAAGTATAGGAGGCTAACTACCTTATAGACTGAGCCAAAACCTCCTTTCCCAAGTTTGTTTGCTACAGAGAAATTGTCCGTGGCCGCTGCGATGGTTGTCAAATCAAAGAATGGTAATTCTGAGTTTATTTCACTTTGATCATCAAGATCTGTTCTATCTTCCATGAAAAACGTTTTTTTTCTCTGCCTTCCTGCTGTCATGAAATACATAACAAGCAATGCAGCGTTATAGCCTTTTGGTCATTAACAATCAGTATTGCGCGACACTACAAGAAAACTTACAATAACAGTTGGCATTAGTTTTACATAATAGAGTGAGTAAAAGGCCTCATAGTATACCTATCCAGTAGCCCCTAATAAGTCTTTTACCCATCTCATTTTGTTCAACACCATAATAGTTTTTTTTTTTTTTTGTTAAACAATAGATTTGTAGATTAGATGTTAAATTAAGGAGCCGACGGAGTTCGAACCCACGTCGTGGTACAAGAGCAACACTATCATCTCCACCAATGTGGTAGATGGTCACTTGCACCATAGTAGTTTATTAATGTAGTGTTGATGTAACAGAAGACGGACACAAGAGGGATACTAATTAAGATAAAGAAAGAAAATTATTTACCTTTCCTCTTTCTCCTTATCAACCAACACAAAAGGAATACTAGGACAAGGAACACAAGAGCGGATAGTAGCGAAATTGCCAGCCTTGCCTTCTTGCTAATTACAGAACCATTTGCAAATTGAGCTACAAGAATATAAAATAAAAATAAAAATCCAAAGAATTCAACAGTTGTGAACTGTAAATAGTAGCAAATCACTAAAAAAAAAATCAAGGAAAACTATAGGATTTTCTCATGTGTGAGATAATTGTGGTATGTAAGTAGCTAGGCGGATCAGGGCAAAGTACAACCGGTCAATCAACATGCAACTACGTACTATCCAACAAGATTTATCTCATAGTAGAGAAATTCTAATAGAAAGTGTAGAATACAAAATATTGTGAGTATGAAAAATAAAGTGACTACCTAGAGTAGCTGCATCCACTCGTACATACAAGTCCTGCCCAACATTTGAAAAAGTTCTTGTGTCCATCAAGTCCCCGTACCACGTCACACAACCCTTCCCTCCATCCCTTTCGTCTGCATTTGTGTATGCCGTGCAAGAACAATTCTTCCTGCACTCTTGCTCACACCCTTTCAGACTCAAACTCATATTCACACGTGCCCAAGATGAATCGGGTACCTTCACGCGTGCCACCCTGACAAACCCATCCCCTTTTTGGCATGTAGACGCTCCAGATTTTCTCAGGCATCCACCCCATCCAACTCTCAGAGACCAATCCCGGGGGAACTTGGGTTCAAATCCGGGCAGACAAAGGCAAGAGAAGTTATAATTACTGTATGGGTCACAGTTACTATTTGGACCACACTGTCCATAGTAGTCACACCACTCACTAGGGTTTGAGCTTACTTCGATCCATTTGTTTTCTTGCTCTCGCCATACGAACCGTTGAAAAATTCCTGACTCATCTACCACCCCCCTTGTGAAAACCGAGCCATTTGGAACTGTATACACCAGATATATCTCATCTTTATTGTTCACAAAGCTGCGGTGACTATTAGATGTTATTTCGGGGAGCCCGCTAAATCTCTGGCCAGTCCAAGGTCCAACTCGAAACCATTTGGTGCGACCCTTGTAAAAAACCAACTGCGGAAACCCGGTCGGATCAATCTCATACGAAAAACTCCCTGATCTGGGATCATCGTGGGACTTCCAAGATTTTAGGATCCAGTTCAGCCCTGACCGCCGGTTCCGCCCAATCTTCAACGACGGAAGCACTGTATCGGAGGGGTAATCAAACCCTTGCCACAGCACCCTTTGGCCACTACCGTCATTCTCAAGCAATACAAGATTTCCTGTATCCAAAAGTTTGGCTATTATGGAATTGTTTGGCGAAGAGACTTTGACATTAGCGGACCAAAGAGAGGTATTTTGGTCCTTCCCATAAATGATAAGGCCTCCATGATCTCCATGAATCGCTAGGAGCCCAGCTCCATCAATAGGAGTTATGGGGTTGTCTCTGTTTGCAGTCCAGACGATGGTTCGGACTGGAATTTTGTTGTACCAAACTCCGACGTAACGGTTATGAGAATTGCCTGGGCTATAAAACCCGAGTGCAAAGATTTTAGTGGTGGAGAGAAGAACGTCGCCATCTCTTAGGGGTTGGTTTGGTGTGATCGCGTCTATGGCAACCGAAAGGGAAGAGGGAAGAATCACAAGGAAGATAAGCAATGGACTTGTGACAAAAAAGAATTTAGTGGAATTCATGGTTGATGGTTAGCTTTCTCATTGAGGAGTTTACGTGCCAAAAAGGTTGCTTCTTTTAATGGCAAGCAGAAACAAAAAGCCGGAAGGGTTGATTGTTTTATTTTTTTCAAGTTGGAGTAACACTAACGGCAGAAACAAAAAGGTTGCTTTCTCATTGAGGAGTAACACTAATGGCGCATGGGCAACTTCCAGTCGTTGATGCTACGGTCAACTCACCCCCAACTTCCCGTCGTTGATGCAAGGGAACTTATCCACGACTTCCATTCATACGTGTCAACAAGGCATGAATTCCCTCAAACTGATCCTAGCTAGAAAACTCCACTTCAGTAATGGCTGACCACACTCCAGTTGTATCCACTTCGATTGATAAAGGCAGCTGAGCTAAATTGGCTCCGAGTAGGGCCAAGTACAAATATGGCATAAAAAAAAATCTCATGTTGAAAAATTGACAAAATAGAATACAACTAACAACGACATGCTGCGGATTTAAAAACCGTTTAAAATATTTGAAAATTTTTAAATATATATTGTAACACCCCATCCCGATATTTTATTTTCGGGTTTTTGAAACGAGAGTACGTCCGTAAAGGTACACTTTGGGCTAGACATTTTGCTTAAAATATTATTTGTGGGTCTTATTAGGTGTGCCCAAGAAGGGCCCACCTTCGGTTTGTATCCCCCGGCCCAATCACTCAACTCTCCCTCTTTCTCCGTCTCTCCTTCACTCTTTTCCTCTTTTTCCCCCGAGCCTCTCTGTGCTCTCTCCTTCTCCCCGAGTACCACACATACACACACCCATGCACACACAAAACAATACAATGGCTGCACCACCATCATCCTCACATCGTCATATCTTCCTCCCCGATCCTAAGCTCGTCGAACAATCCTTGGACCCACGTTCAAATCGGAGGAAAACTGGAAATGGAGAACTCCGGCGAGTTCTTACTTCCTCCAACATGGGTAAGTCATCTAACCACTCCAAATCATCGTAAATGGTGTTTAGAAGTAAACTTTGGTTGTTGTTGAAGTGGCTTGGCATGTTTGTACGCAGAAACGAACTCGAATCATAAACCCAGATTCCGGCGAGGAAACCATGGCATTCCCGGCCACTTCCCGGCCACGACTGGCCCCGTCATTGGTATGATTATCTTCCTCATCCCCGTAGCTTCATTATCACAGTTAGATCGTCGTTTTAAACGTTAGAATCAAGGTTGGCAGGAGCTGGGAAGCTCCGGCGTCCTTCTCCGATGAAATCGGCCAAACCCAGGCCTTCTGGCCGTTGCTTGTGAGCCCATACCCTTAACCCTTTGTTAAACCCAAAACCCGGATCTATATCCTTTGAACCCAGCCCAAGCCTTTGGGCCGGGCTGCTGAGCCCAAAACCCACTTCGAACCCAAGTTCCAAACCCCTTAACCCATAGCCCTTTTAGTTTACGCCCTTGGGCCGTATAGGACTCGGGCCTTAGACCCGTTAACCTCAAACCCAAACCCAAACCCTATTTTTCAAACCCTTAGAGCCAGGCCCTTGGGCCGTGCACCTGGGCCCAGGCCCGTTACCAACCCAGCCCAGTTGACCCGGATCCATTTGACCCGACCCGGTTGGAACCTTTCAAGAATATTCTCTGAAATATTCACATGTTGACTTTTTCGAAATTTACCCAGGACGGTTCTTAAGGTAATTCGACGTTTGGAATTCGTTTTTGACGTCCATTTTCCCAAATTCAATCGTTTTAATATAGTTTTATTAATTGGACCATTTATATGCTTACGGGCAATTATTTGTGGCGTTTCCGTCTTCGCTAGTTTGTGTGGCTCTTCGACGGTCGCTAAGTATCTGTGAGTGGGCCCCTTCTAAAATGCATATTTTAATAGTAGAAATGCATACATAAAAAGCATGACTTAATGATTACGTTTATGAGATACTATGCTTACTGAGAATATTTTGAATTACAATATTTTATCGAACTCATGTTCTTTGTAGTATAGATGATGGATGACTTTATACTGCTGATGAACATGCTTTTACACACTTTATAGTATAGATGATGGATGACTTTATATTATGAAGATGTTTTTGAGATATATGTACCTATATTTGGAAAGATTATGTTCAATGGTTTTGTGCGTATCTAGCGGTCATTGTTCTGCCTACGGGCGAGGGAGAAATAAGGCTGAGGGAGATATATTGTTGAGGGACATTTATGGTTGGCAAGAGGTATATGCTACTGGCTTCGGGCCGAGAGATACTAATACTGATACTAATACCACTAGTTAGCACACTATATACGAGATATGTTTTATTTTATGGCATGCTAGGGTTTTTGGAAAACCTATTACATATTATACTATTGCGTTTTCACTAAAATTTTGGGGGTTAGTATGTTAATAACTGTTTTAGTATTATATATATATATATATATATATATATATATATCAACTTGGTCCACTCATGTTTGTTTTGCGCCCCTTTAGGATTTAGATTCGAGGGGTACGATCCTAGCGTCAAGGCACTTACGCATCGGCATCTTCAAGTCCTCTCGGTGTAGGATCCATTTCTTGTACTCATTCAATTTTATATTATTTCTTTTTAGGGTTCTAATTAGTTGTATGCTCTAAACACGTTCTTCAATTGCATATTAATTATATTTAAATTTATAAGTCCTATTTATTTCTTGTCCTCATGCCATCTAATATGTCTTCGTCACCTTCGGGTGTCGGCCAGCACGTGCCTACCCTAGTGTTCGGTGAATATCAAGGTCGGGTGTGTCATATATGGTACAAAGTACTATTTATATATATGTTGAAATCTATTTATAATAATATGGATTGGTGGTTTTATTGCCATTGTTCTAATATTCACATCATTTGAATAAAATTTATTAAAGAAATATAGATTGTAGTTGTCACATCCCCGCCCGGAGTCTACCATATCCCGGGCCCGCTCCACCATCGTAGTACGATATTATCCGCTTTGAGCCCCGACCACGCCCTCACGGTTTTGTTTCTAGGAACTCACACGAGAACTTCCCAGTGGGTCACTCATCATAGGATTGCTCTCGCTCATTACTCGCTTAACTTCGGAGTTCCGATGGAACCCAAAGCTAGTGAGCTCTCAAAAGGCCTCATGCTAGGTAGGGATGGGAATATACATATAAGGATCACTCCTATGGGCGATGTGGGATATCACAATCCATCCCTCTTAGGGCCCGACGTCATTGTCAGCACACCACGGCCAAGGTTAGGCTCTAATACCAAATTGTCACATCCCGGCCCGGGGTCCACCACATCCCGAGCCTGCTCCACCACTGTAGCACGATATTGTTCGCTTTGGTCCCCGACCACGCCCTTATGGTTTTGTTTCTAGGAACTCACACGAGAACTTCCCAGTGGGTCACCCATCATGGGATTGCTCTAGCTCGTTACTCACTTAACTTCGGATTTCCGATGGAACCTAAATCCAGTGAGCTCTGAAAAGGCCTCGTGCTAGGTAGGGATGTGAATATACATATAGGGATCACTCCCCTGGACGATATGGGATGTCACAATCCATCCCTTTTAGGTGCCCGACGTCCTCGTCGGCACACCACGGCCAGGGTTAGGCTCTGATACCAAATTGTCACATCCCCGCTTGGGGTCCACCACATCACGGGTCCGCTTCACCACCGTAGCACGATATTGTCTGCTTTGGACCCCGACCACGCCCTCATGGTTTTGTTTCTAGGAACTCACACGAGAACTTCCCAGTGGATCACTCATTATGGGAATGCTCTCGCTCGTTACTCGCTTAACTTCGAAGTTCCTACGGAACCCGAAGCTAGTGAGCTCCCAAAAGGTCTCGTGCTAGGTAGGGATGAGAATATACATATAAGGATCACTCCCCTGAGCGATGTGGCATGTCACAGTAGCACACGGTTTTGTTTTTGGGAACTCACACGAGAACTTCCTAGTGGGTCACCCATCATGAGAGTACTCTCGCGCACTACTCATTTAACTTCGAAGTTCTTACGGAACCCGAAGCCAGTGAGCTCTCAAAAGGCCTCGTGCTAGGTAAGGATGAGAATATATATATAAGGATCACTCCCCTTAACGATGTGGGATGTCACAGTAGCATACCTTGTAATTTTTGGAAGCTAGGGAGCTGCAATATCAATAGTGAGATAATTTCTAGTCTTCTTAGAGTATGGGAAAAGGGAAATCCGAACAAGTTCCTCGTTCCTTTTTTGAGCAAATGAAAAAAAGTGATGTTTCTTTTTGGGAACCTGTAATTAGACAACGCTGCAATCAGATGATACAAAAATGCACAAAATAGAAATAAAAAAATAAAAATTGAACACTGAGTGGATAAAAAAAAAAGTCACCCTTCTCTTCTTGGTTGTATTGCTGTTGTTCTAATCTTACCATGTTTTACGAACCGATGTGCTAAATGTGGTTAACTGCACTATCAGCAGCGATGTAATTCCCTTCCAAACCATGAGTAAAAGTAAACTTGAATAGAATAGTTATTAAAAGCTGAAGAGAACAGCAAAAAAAAAATTACTATACAACATGAGGAAGAACTGTCGTAATTTGTTTATATAATTGATATGTTTGTCTGTATTTATTTTTTTTCCTCAGCAAGTAAAAAGGCCTATCCTTATTTTATCAAATTTGGAAGCACACAGAATATTATAATAAAATGATCAACTGCATATTACAAAATTACTGCCAAGACTTCTTATGGTTTAAATATAAACTAAGAAAAATTTGTAACAAAATCAAATCATACAACTCTTTGTTTATATCTTGAGTTAGTTGTTCATAATGGTGTGTTTCAGGCTGTTTACCAACTGTTCTACTACAACATCATAATTTGACTCTGCTCTCTAAATTTAGTTAAATTTTTTTATTAGAACACATAAGATAGGGTAATGAAATATCTTACCAAAATAGACATTGAATTTTTAACATTTAAAATTAAAGAGCACAAAATTGATAGATTTGGACAAAAAAAAAAAGAAAAGAAAAAAAACTGCTGTAAATCAAATAGTGAAAATGAAACGACATGTCTCCAAATTTTAAAGTTTTTATAATATTTTAATACATGAATTTACAAAAATACCCTTGCAGGCAAAATGTTGACTTTTGTTGATCGCCTTGTCGTGTCATGTAAGACTCATTTCCTTGGTATATCCTTGTAGTATTTGTCGTTACGAACGCGTGAGCCCAGACAGAACCGAATTTAGAGTTACGATAAATGTTTTATGGAACTATGAAGTCGAAGGGCAAAATTGTCAATGCACTATTCTAGATATTAAGTTTGGTTTTTTTAATTATTTAAATATTATCGTGGGGCCCACCTCCCCTTTTCTTTCTCGTGTTCCCTCATTCCTGAGAGATTTTTCAATGTAACCGTCACATGAGGTGGTACACCACGTGTCCCTAAATAAATAGTGGGTTATGTGTGTTAAAAGGTTAATAACTTAAAAATTAAAATTTTTTATCACTTGCATAAAAACACATGGTGTACCATTTGTATTCCCGTCACAACTAAAAATTTCTCCTCATTCCCAATCTCTTGGACTCTCTCGAAACCTTTCCTTACGCTCTTTCATTCTTCCCTCCCTTTTCTCCTTCTTATTCCTGTGGACGTCTCTCACCTTCTCACTCACAACTCTTATCTCTCTACCGTTATACTCTCTCTTCCCTTCAACTTCTACTCACTTCTACTCACTTTTTCGACATGTCGAATCCATATCCACTGTCCGTTTTTCCAAATTCTAACATTTTTGTAGAGTTTTACTAAATGGTCCCTAATTGTGTTTAGGCTCGTTGGCGGGAAGCAACATCATCCTCGCTAGCTCGAGCTGTTCTTAGGCAATAAAATATTTGTGAGTGGACCCCTTCCTAACTTATATGTTTTCATAAAATAGTAGCCTAGCATGCATTACGTATTTAGTGATTTGAGTATGTTTTATATTATGCTTTACGAACTTCTATAATTACAGTTTACGAAATATTCATGATTTTATCGAAATTACGTTTACGAATGGTTATGAATGATTGGATTTGCATGTATGGATTTCTATTGATCTTGAACATGACTTATATTATGAATTTACGAATATGATTTATTTTATGGATTTATGAAATGGGGCTTTGAATTTTCGAGCTCCAGTGTTTTAATACGAGTTTTAAAATATATTTTTGGTACTTATCTAGTGGGTTAGACCATCTCCAACCGAGGGCTGGCCAAAAGGCTTGTTTTAGCCCTCTGGCCCTCTAAGATATTAATATTTTAATAAACAGTATAGGGTCATATTTGCTTCCGTCTCCAACCGAGGGCTAAAGGGCCATAGGGCTCGTTTTAGTCTTTTCACAAAAAACCGTCTCCAACTGAGGGCCAAAGGGCCATAGGGTCAAACATAATTTATTATTTAAATTTAAAAACTACAACAACTTAAATTCAAATCCAACAACAACTTAAATTTAAAAACTACAACGGTAACTGGCCCAATAACCAAAAAAATTAGAACTTCAATTTAATGAATGGTTTAGGTATTCAATGGCTAGCTGACTAGCCGTTGTATTCAATGGTTTAGGTGTTCATTGGAACAAAGAACCAAAAAAAAAAAAAAATGAATACAATGGGTAGTTAATTTTTTTTAAGCAATCATGTCGATTATAACCGATAAGATTGCTCTATTTTCTGGCCAACCCCGGGCTGGCTGCAGCTAACCCTCGAGCCCTTTGGCCATTTCAAATTCCATGGGGCCCTTCAGATTCCACGAGCCCGCTGGCCTAACCCTCAGTTGGAGATTGTTTTCGGACTCTTTTCGGCCCTCTGGACCCTTCGGTTGGAGATAGTCTTATTATACAACACATCTGCACACCACGGGTATAAATGTCTATGGCCATAAGACAATTGATGAGGAGGAGTGAGATATGATATATGATATACCCCCAGCTTCACTGCCGAAAGCAGTGTCGGATAACTTCACTAGACACAACTAGTGTTGGTGTGGATGCTATTCTATTTTATACAGCTTCACCATCAGGTAATGGACATGTTATTCAGCTTCACCCTCGGGTGATGGACATGTACTGCCTTCGGGAGACTATGATACCCCTAGTTAAGTACATCACGGATACAATTTACAAATGTTTTATGATTGTTTTGCCTAGCATTCTAGGGTTTTCATTAAACCTATATGTATTATTATATATGTGTTTTCAAAACAGGGGGTTATTATGTTCAAAAATAAAATCTTTTCCTATTATTAGTACTAATATTATAAACTTTGGTCCACTCACCTTTTGGTTTTTGTGCTTCATTCCTCAGGAGTTAGGATGGAGGCACATGATTCCAACGTTAGGACTCTACATCATAGGTATCCTTGAGTTTCCTCAATATACGTATCATTCCCTTGTTTGTATATTTTCCTAGTAATTCTTCCTTATTATTTTTAGTAGGTTTATACTCTGAACACGTTTCTACTTTGGCATAATCGTTCTAATTACTTATTCTTTATTTGCATGCATGTTTAAACTGGTTTCGTCACCTTCGAGTGTCGGCCAGCACGTACCTTCCTTGATATTTGGGGATATATGTCAGAAAAGGAAGAGTAGCATAAAGAGTGAAAAGTAGGGGAAGATGTATGAAAATGTATGAAAAAAGTCGGTACCAAGTATACTAAATGATGCATTGGTCAAATTGGGTATTACAACTGTCAATCAGTTGTTAATTTGATAAAAAAAATATTTATATAAAAATGGAATAAATGATGTAGTGAGATGGATCAGACCTCTTTGATTTGTTTTTTTAGGCCTTATAGAGATGTAATTTGCTGAGGTATTTCACATATCTTAATTTGAGAGAAAATCATCATTTTCATCTTTTTTTCTTAGAGGAATTGCTTGTTACAAATTTATAGATAAACCCCTTTTCCTTTTGGTTTCCTTTATATACATAACCAATTATTCAACTGTTTATTGACAGGTTTAAGGTGGAGGTCTAAAAGTATGAATAACAATGCTCCCACTAAATACATGCCCTCTCCATGTGGTTTAATTGATCCAAAGAACATGTTACAACTGGAGAAATTATTAAAAAGAAAACTAATGAAAATGACTTGAAAATTTTGAGTTTTAACGATAAGGACAAAATAAAGGGTAAAGTGAATAGTATCAAGATTGACTTTTTAGTGTAAAAATATGGTTTTTCGTTAAAATGAACAGTACCACTGACTTTTCGTTAAAACTCCCATTATAGTGAGAAACGAAAATAGTATATGGATAGATTTAACTATTTCTCTATTATTAAGGTGTTTTTTTGGCTTAATTAAAGCATGTGGAGAGGGAATCTCTAGTGGTGACTTTTTTATTAATACGTTTGGATGTCGAACTAAACCTTTCAGTACTCAAGCAAACAATTGGTTATGTATTAAGAGGAAGTAAAAAGAAAATAATCACTTTCTATATTTATAACAGCCAATTTCCCCGAAGAAAAATGTTAGCAAAGATTGCATTTAAGTGTTAAATGTTGAGAAAGGAAAACTAATGAAGTATGAGTTTTAGTGCCATACCATTCGATTATTGTAGTAAGATACCATTCAATTGTTGTATTGCAATTGAGGGATGCGGTAGGCAACAATGGAATGAACCTGCTGAACTAGTGTTACTGTTCATTCATTACTTCTGAATAAGCAGGAATGAATTTAAATAAAGAAAAAGCATAGAAGGAAATAGATATATTATATATATATATATATATATATATATATATTTTTTTTTTTTAAACATGAAGGGTTTTAAATGTCACATCCCCGCCCGGGGCGGATCACTTCCCAGGCCCGCTCCACCACCGTAGCACGATATTGTCCGCTTTGGGCTTACCATTCCCTCACGGTTTTGTTTTTGGGAACTCACAAGCAACTTCCCAGTGGGTCACCCATCATGGGATTGCTCTAGCCCTCTTCTCGCTTAACTTCGGAGTTCCTACGGAACCCGAAGCCAGTGAGCTCCCAAAAGGCCTCGTGCTAGGTAGGGAAGGGAATATACATTTAAGGATCACTCCCCTGGGCGATGTGGGATGTCACAATCCACCCCCCTTAGGGGCCCGACGTCCTCGTCGGTACATTTCCGGCCAGGGATTGGCTCTGATACCAATTGTCACATCCCGGCCCGGGGCGGATCACTTCCCGGGCCCGCTCCACCACCGTAGCACGATATTGTCCGCTTTGGGCTTACCATTCCCTCACGGTTTTGTTTTTGGGAACTCACGAGCAACTTCCCAGTGGGTCACCCATCATGGGATTGCTCTAGCCCTCTTCTCGCTTAACTTCGGAGTTCCTACGGAACCCGAAGCCAGTGAGCTCCCAAAAGGCCTCGTGCTAGGTAGGGAAGGGAATATACATTTAAGGATCACTCCCCTGGGCGATGTGGGATGTCACATTAAATATCAGAAACGGAATGTGTTTAAAAGCAATGTTTTGTGAAGCTGGTGAGAGAATTATATAAGATACTTATACACAGTAGCTAATCAAGGATAGGAAACATACATAATCAGAAAGGTGAAAGGTAAAACGTAAAGACAAAGACGAAAAAAGAAAAAGGAAAAAGTTATGAACTGATAGATTTATAAAACTAACCTAATTTTATTCTAAATTTTGTAATACATCTTTAAAAACTATGTTAAGAGTGTAATTATTTGCACTGTTTTCTCCATTTTGTATCAATATTTTTAGACCTTCTTTTGATGTAACTCTGGACAATACAACATATAATTGTCCATGAGTGAATATAGGCTCATGAAGATATAAGCTAACTTGTTTTAAAGATTGTCCTTGGCTTTTGTTAATAGTCATTGCATAACATGTTCTAACTGGAAATTTACGCTTCTAAAAACGAAGGGCCACTTACTTTCAATTGATGTAAGAGTTATTCTGAGTATAAAAACTTTATGTCCAATATTGCTTCCAACAAGTATTTTAGCTTCAATAACCCTGTTAAAAATTTGAGTCACAATCAATCTAATTCCATTACACAAACCATAAAATTGATTTAAATTTCGTAACAATATAATTGGCATTCCTATTTTCAAAATTAGATTATGTGTTGGCAAACCATTGAAATCGTGTTTCTAGATTCTCAATGTTTCCACTTGAAGAACATATAGAATCATGACTTAAAAACATATATTGTTCTTCAGGTAACAAATTAATTATATAGCTATTTATTTTTGATACAGTTGTGTTGCGATGTGTTATAATAGCTCGTTCTCTTAAATAATCTAAATTGTCAAAACAATTTTCAAAATTGGGGAAAGTTGCAACAAAGATTGGAGAAATTGGGTTTGTAGAAGAATGAATCATTAAATCTTTAGGTGTGAAATCTCGTTCCTAGATTTCACAATTATAATTTATGTATTCATATTCGAGGGATTTTATATTATTTTTGCGTGAATTTAATTTAATTTAGTTTGTCACATCCTGGCCCGAGGCGGATCATTTCCCGGGCCCGCTCCACCATCGTACCAAATTGTCACATCCCGGTCCAGGACGGATCACTTCCTGGGCCCGCTCCACCACCGTAGCACGATATTGTCCGCTTTGGGCTTACCATTCCCTCACGGTTTTGTTTTTGGGAACTCACGAGCAACTTCCCAATGGGTCACCCATCATGGGATTGCTCTAGCCCCCTTCTCGCTTAACTTTGGAGTTCCTACGGAACCCGAAGCCAGTGAGCTCCCAAAAGGCCTCGTGCTAGGTAAGGATGAGAATATACATTTAAGGATCGCTCCCCTGGACGATGTGGGATGTTACAATCCACCCCGCTTAGGGGCCCGACGTCCTCGTCGGCACACCATGGCCAGGGTTAGGCTCTGATACCAAATTGTCACATCCCAGCTCGGTGCGGATCACTTCCCGGGCCCGCTCCACCACCGTAGCATGATATTGTCCGCTTTGGGCTTACCATTCCTTCACGGTTTTGTTTTTGGGAACTCACGAGCAACTTCCCAGTGGGTCACCCATCATGGGATTGCTCTAGCCCCCTTCTCGCTTAACTTCGGAGTTCCTACGGAACCCGAAGCCAGTGAGCTCCCAAAAGGCCTCGTGCTAGGTAAGGATGAGAATATACATTTAAGGATCACTCTCCTGGACGATGTGGGATGTTACATAGTTAATTTAGAATTTTAATTACTTAGTTATAAAGTTTGAATTTTAAAAATAATCATTTAAAATCCGTAGACCTTTCGAGGTCACAATTAATGTTTTCAAATAGAGCTCGATCCTACGAACGTAGGCTTAGGCCGTTCGTGAATCGAAGCTATAACGAAGAAGTTACGAGCAATGGAAATTGGAGATAAATATTAATTTAGGAATTTC
This sequence comes from Pyrus communis, assembly GCF_041283825.1. Lineage (NCBI taxonomy): Eukaryota > Viridiplantae > Streptophyta > Magnoliopsida > Rosales > Rosaceae > Pyrus > Pyrus communis. The sequence goes on along the minus strand of NC_142574.1, from coordinate 31,352,117 downwards.
TCTAAAATATTTGGAAGAATGACCAATAAGATTGTGGGGAAAGCCCCATTTAATGGGAGGGTGGACCAATCAAAAAAGGGAGAAGGGAGTGAACCAATGGGAGATGAGAGAAATAAGAGAAGGGAAAGGAGAGAGCCAGTGGGTCGGGTCAAAGATTGACCCGTGTGACTCGACGGCAGCAAGCTCAAATTCAGGTGATTTTTCGGCGAGACTGTCATGCCCCGATCCCGACATACAACCAAGATCGACACGTGACGTCACTGCATTCCTATTTATCTATCATGTTTCGCCTCCGAGACAAGACCAAAACACAAACAATGATTTAACCACGCATTCATTTTCTTTTATTTCATGATTGCATCTAACCGTAGCATTAGATTGCCTACGTACCCTAAGAAGGGATCAAGCTATTTGTAGTTAACCATTCACTAAACTTAGACATTTATCGCAGTTGGTTCTAACAAGAAGGCATAGCATTCCTTAATCAATTATTGGGACTTGACAAGCATGAATTACTAGATTCAGGGTTACATAACAAACCCACATGACAATCATGATTTTTCATTTCATCCATCTTGTAAATCACTATGCTTCAACATAATACCGTTATTTATAGCATGCAACGTCTCAAAGAACAACCAACGAAGCACAATATTATTCTCTAGCCACATTGATCAACGAATCTGATCATAGTAATAACAATCATATCCAACATCTTTCCACAATCACTCTAATTAATCAATCCCAAGAATCAAAGATGCACGATATTTAAATACGTTAATCAATCGATAAGATCACATATCAATTCACGAAATTTAATAAAGGAATTCTACATAATTCCCTACCTGGATTCCAAGTAATAGCATGACAAATCTAATTTATAAACACAACGTCTACTGTGAGCAATTCCTATTCACTCGAATCTAGGGTTGGACTAACCTTATGGAAATAAGCAAGAGTAGGGATTTCGGACCACTCAACGGAATCCAATTAAAATATGGTCGCATATCGAAATGTACCAAGTACAACTAATCCTCATCACCCATAGAATGCGTATGGTCCCCTATTGCGAATATACCAAGCAGAACCATAGGCATAATCTAATAGTACAGGCAGTGATCATCCATCGCGGATATACTAAGTAGGACCGTGCATGTACCATTGCTTCATGGTGCAGTTAGATCAACACACAACCTATTTACCCCCACCTTAACCCCTATGATTTTCTACGTAAGCACCTGCACTATTAACTTATCACGACCACTAACTATCTTGTCATACTAGCATATAAGTTCTATATAATACTTCTAATGAGATTCTAAGCTCGCATTTCAATACTAGCAATCATACATTTCATTCATATCATCTAGAAGTTTAGTAAACATGTATAGCACAATAATGCCACTTGCATGTAAATAGAGGTGCACATCACCTAGGATAACTCGCTAACTAAGATAGGCCCACTAGGATCCACTAAGTCTCTAATAATGCTACTTTTAGTATTGAAGAACGCTTCAGAACATCTTGACCAAAGTCAACCCTAGTAATCCAATTAGGAAGATCCATCCAGCGGATTTTCGATTCGTAAGTTCCTAAAGTTATTAAATATTACGTACAATAACATACTAAAGTTTGGTGACAATCCAACGGTTAGATCGTCGTTCGCTACAATGGGCAGGTGGTATTCCTTAATGAAACTAGGTTCAAATGATAGAATTTCACTAATCGGTTGTCAAATATGGAACCGAGGTATCAAATTCAACCTAGAAGGATCAAGTAGTTTCTCGGGCCACGCATTGTCGCCACGCACGGTGAACATAAACTAAGTTTTCCAATCAACTCTACAAATTACCAAATTTTATAGGATTGTAGGGAAAGAACTTTCATAATTGGATCGAAGTCCAATTTGGCCGGGAAATACCTAAAATCCAATGTGGATCACCGTAAACCCTAGAATTGGGTGGTTGTTGATTCGTCTTCTTCGCTGCTCTGTCGCCCCCAAACTTGTTTGGGGTTTGGGGTTTGGGGTTTGGTCCTGGACTCAAGATGATGCTAAAGATGGTGGTGGTCGAAGGAAAACGCTTCAGAAATGATGGATCGCTGGTGGAGGGTTCTTGGACCTGTGTGCATTATGCACTATGAAATGGGGCCAAAACTTGTCGGGTTTAGGTTGAAAATCGTAGGAGAGATGACGAGAAGACGTTTGCAGGTGGTGGCGGACTTCAGCTCGCCGAAAAATCACCTGAATTCGAGCTTGTTTCCTTTTGGTCAGCAGTCAAGTCATGCAAGTCAATCTCTGACCAGACCTGCTGACTCTCTTATTTCTCTCCTCTCCCATTGGTTCACTCCCTCCCCTATTTCTGATTGGTCCACCCTTCCATTAAATGGGGCTTTCCCCACAATTTGATTGGTCCTTCTTCCAAACAAAAATAATAATTTTTTTTATTTAGAGAAATTCCTAAATTAATATTTATCTCCAATTTCCGTTGCTCGTAACTTCTTCGTTATAGTTTCGATTCACAAATGGCCTTCGCCTACACGTTCGTAGGATCGAACTCTATTTGAAAACATTAATTGTGACCTCGAAATGTCTATGAAATTTAAATGATTATTTTCAAAACTTCAAACTTTATAACTAAGTAATTAAAATTCTAAATTAATTAAATTAAATTAAATTCCTGCAAAAATAATATAAAATCCCATGAATATGAATACATAAATTATAATGGTGAAAGCTAGGAATGTGATTTCACATGAATCGAAGGCGAGATCGCGGTAGGGATTAGGGAAAATGTAGGGCTATGCTTTCAAGGGGAACTGAGAAGAGAAAATGGAAAGAAATATCTAGAACAACCAAAGCCAAATCACCTAGCGATGAAAGACTTGTAGAACCAAAAGGGCAAAACGGTCTTATCACTGTAGAAACGCAGCACCAAAATGGAGAGGACGAAAGTTTTGAGGGGCAGTTTCGCCACTTTACTATTAATGAGCAGTAACCGAGAGTTTGGGTTTTAATATGTGTATAATATATAATGAATGGTTTTACTTTTTATTATTGTGATAGAGTCCAACAGATACTGTACTCGTATGTGGTAAGATACTAGGTCTGATTAGTAGTGGACACTATGATAAAAGTGATCCATGATAAAATGAAATAGTTAACCAATTTGAAAAGTCCTAGGATTGTTTATTTGGCAAGCAAAGAATCACAGGTCAACATCTTTTCTCCTGTATGAATCCCAGAAGCCAAAACCTAGATAAAAAGTCTTACCTGCTCCCTATGCTATGCTGAAGTTTGATTACCACAAACCTCTCATTCTTCAACACTAATTGATGTGAATGTGTCTGTTAGCGATCAAGTTTCCACCATAGTACGTCACACAATTGACAGAATTAGCTAACTAGACTAGTTTATCTTCAATTACCTAGCAAATTCGCAATCTTAACCAATAATTCTGACATCCTACACATCAATGCACTCGAAATATCTTAACGAGTTCAACTTTAGCAAGGTTCTATGTTATTACATGTCACATCATTTAAAGAATTTTTAGTATTGGGTGGTGCATGTGATTCAATATCCTAGTGGTTAGGGTATTCGGTTTTCACCCATACGTTCTAGGTTCGAAATTTTTATAATAGTTTTAAACCCTTCCATTCCCTTAATAATAATTATTAAAAAAAAAAAAAAAAAAAACTGGGTGATGGATCTCCACTGTTATAACTCCTCTTCAATAAAAATGCTGGTTGTTTTGGTGAAGGAGCTGCTTCTTCATTACCTAGCATGAAAACGACTGCCAACATTGTTTGCCGGTCGTGGCATACTCTTGCACATAGAAGCTGGGCAATTTAGCAGCAACACCTCTCTCTTAGGGTGTGCATGCTTTGTTTAATATTTTTTGTGAGAGAGGAGAACAAAGAGAATCTTTTTCATTTTATATGTAAATGGTTTGAAAACTAAACTGAAATTGTTTGAAACCGCACCGAACTGAATCAAATGGTTTGGTTTCATTTTGGTTTTAGCTTCAAAACCACACCGAATCGAACTGCAAAAAATTGTGATTTCGGTTTCTCTTTCACCCAAAACACCACAGGAAATGACTTTATTTTTTTTAGGGATATTTTGGATGCAGTCCCTAATCATCTATATTCTTTGACTGAAACCTTGTTGATTTTTAATTTTTGATCGAAGTTTCTGAAATTAATGTGATAATGTATTTATATGTAGGTTACTATATTAATTAAAAATTAAAATTTATAGTTGTTTGTATTAATGAGATTTTAAATAAAATAAAACCACAATTTTTGGATTAAAATTATTAAAATATAAATTATACTCTCCAATATATATAGTGTGTGTGTGTGTGTGTGTGTATGTATATATATGTGTGTATATAAACATGGGTACATTTATCAAAATTAACAAAAAAATTATTGTACCAAAATATGGGTACATTCTTCAAAACCACACAAAAATAATAGATATTAGGCTTAATAACATTAGTAAATTTCTTTGATTAAACTTGATATGGATACATTCTCAAATCAAGAAAAAGAATGTACCCATATAAGTTTAAAAATGGATTAGAAAAAATGGGATAGATTTTATATAAAAAAAAAGGGTACATTTTACTACAACAAATTGGTATGTTTAAGAACCGGTACATTTTAAGATTAAAAAAATTAAAAAATTAGATGAATGGGTACATATAAGATTAAAAAATTGAAACCTTTTTGTAAAAATTAATGGGTACAAACTTATTCTAATTTGTTTTTAGGAAATGTTTTGAATTGAAAATTAGTTAGGAGTTTGATAAAGGTGTGAGTATTAAAATCTTAAATCAATTATTAATTTTTATTTTAAAAATTATATAACTTACATGTAAATTTATTATTACATTAATGCTAGGGACCTTGATCAAAATTTGAAAACTAATAAGGTTTTCATCAAAGAACATTAGTTACTAATGACCGGATACTAATTTTTCCTTTTTATAGATTATATTTTTTATGAGTTCTAACATCAAGAAGCTTCCTTTTGCTTGGAGAATTTTCATTTTCAAGGCATATGGTAAATTTCGTTCACCCTTTCTTCACACAGTAGCCAATTGTATGAGGTTAATATATTATTCTTTGCAAGCTGCTACTAGTACATATATATAAATGTACGGAAATAGAAGCTCGCTAAAGAAAGGCCTAGGACATCCAACATGTTCCACAATAAATAAATAAATATATATATATATATATATATGTATGTATTTATTGTGGAACATGTTGGATGTCCTAGGCCTTTCTTTAGCGAGCTTCTATTTCCGTACATGTCACATCATTTATAGAACCAGCTCCTTCAGTACTCGTTGATGGATCTCCACTAGTACAATTCCTCAACAAAAATGCAACCTGTTTTGGGGAAGGAACTACATCGTTACCTAGCATGAAAATGACCGCCGATATGGTTGGCCGGTCAGCAGCAAACTCTTGCACACACAAGAGGGCAATTTGGATGCATCTCACAACTTCGTTGACATGGATGGATCAACGGTTTCCAAGGCATTGTCTTCTCTCCACAAGTTCCAAACCTAAAACAGTTTGAAAAAAATCAACCAAGCATGAATAAAGTAGGGGATAAACTTGTGGGAAAATCATTGTTTGCAAATAGGCTATAGTTAACTTACATATCCAACCAAATTTGAGTGGAGATATTTTTTGTGGTGGTAACCGGAATTCCTTCTGCCAGTTATGATTTCTAGCAGTAAAACACTAAAACTATACACATCAAATTTTACTGAAAAAATTCCTTCCATTTCATACTCTGGCGACATATAACCACTGCAACAGTATAAAGAGATCATGATGAGACTTGTACTCGGAAGTTGGAACTATTAACCTACTATTTTGGTAAGCTCTAGCCAACTTGTATCTTCAATTTTGCTGAAATTTAATTAACTTACTATGTTCCGACCACACGATGTGTATTTACTTCATATTGGTCCCCCGTAAATATTCTTGCCATACCAAAATATGCTATTTTGGCGTTCATAGATGCATCCAATAGAACATTGCTGGCCTTTAGATCTCTATGGATAATCCTTAATCTTGAATCTTGATGAAGATATAAAATCCCTCTAGCAATCCCACAGATAATCTCAAAGCGTTTTGTCCAATCTAAAAGATTTCTTTTTGTTTCATCTGGATACAGTAAGAAGTTGAGACCAAATAAATTCTTGTTAACTTTAGTTTCAAAACGAAATTAAAAGAGAAAAAAGTAAGAAGACGTACCAAAAAAAAAAAGAGTCCAAACTTTTGTTTGGTACGTATTCATAGATTAGCATCTTCTCTTCATCTTCAACGCAGCAACCTATAATCTTGACAAGGTTCTTGTGTTGGAGTTTGGCAATAATAACAACTTCATTCTTAAACTCTTCAATTCCTTGACCAGAATGCTTCGATAGTCGTTTCACTGCTACTTCCTTTCCATTATGAAGTACACCCTGAAATTACAATCCAAGCACTTATGTTACAGTTCATTTTAAAGGCTTCAAACATGAATTGTCATGTTTGTTGTAAGCTTCTAGGTTAACCTGAAGTTGTGCATGATTCGGAAAAGTATACGAGGCTAACTACCTTATAGACTGAGCCAAAACCTCCTTTCCCAAGCTTGTTTGCTACAGAGAAATTTCCCGTGGCCGCTGCAATGGTTGTTAGATCAAAGAATGGTAATTCTGAGTTTATATTACTTTGATCATCAAGATCTGTTCTATCTTCCATGAAAAACGTTTTTTTTTCTCTGCCTCCCTGCTGTCATGAAATACATAACAAGCAATACAACGTTATAGACTTTTGGTCATTAACAATCAGTATTGCGCGACACTGCAAGAAAACTTACAACAACCGTCGGCATTAGTTTTACATAATAGAGTGAGTAAAAGGCCTCATAGTATACCCACCCAGTAACCCCTAATAAGTCTTTTACCCATCTCATTTGTTCAACTAAAATTAGTGACATAGTAGTTTATTAATGTAGTGTTGATGTAACAGAAGACCAACACAAGAGGGATACTAATTAAGATAGAGAAAGAAAATTTATTTACCTTTCCTCTTCCTCCTTACCAACCAACATGAAAGGAATACTAGGACAAGGAACACAAGAGCGGATACTAGTGAAATTGCCAGCCTTGCCTTCTTGCTAATTACAGAACCATTTGCAAATTGAGCTACAAGCATATAAAATAAAAATAAAAATAAAAATACAAAGAATTCAACAGTTGTGAATTGTAAACAGTAACAAATCACTATAAAAAATAAAGGAAAATTATGTGGTTTCCTCATGTGCGAGATAATTGTGGGATGTAAGTAGCTAGGCGGATTAGGGAAAGTGCAGCTGGTCAATCAACATGCAACTACGTACTATCCAATAAGATTTGTCTCGTATTAGAAGAATTTCCGGTAGAAAGTGTAGAATACAAAATATTGTGAGTACGAAAAATAAAGTGATTACCTAGAGTAGCTGCATCGACTCGTACATACAAGTCCTGCCCAACATTTGAAAAAGTCCTTGCGTCTATCAAACTCATATTCACACGTGCCCCAGATGTGTCGGGTACCTTCACGCGTGCCACCTTAACAAATCCCTGCCCTTTTTGGCATGTAGACGCTCCCGATTTTCTCAGGCATCCACCCCATCCAACTCTCAGAGACCAATCCCGGGGGAACTTGGGTTCAAATACGGGTAGACAAAGGCAAGAGAAGTTATAATTACTGTATGGGTAACAGTTACTATTTGGACCACACTGTCCATGGTAGTCACACCACTCACTTGGGTTAGAGCTTACTTCGATCCATTTGTTTTCTTGATCTCGCCATACGAACCGTTGAAAAGTTCCTGATTCATCTACCACTCCCCTTGTGAAAACTGAGCCATTTGGAACAGTATACATCATATATGTCTCATCTTTATTGTTCACAAAGCTGCGGTAACCATTAGATGCTATCTCAGGGAGCCCGCTCAATCCCTTTCCGGTCCAAGGTCCAGCCCGAAACCATTTGGTTCGACCGTTGTACATAATCACCTGCGGAAACCCGGTTGGGTCAATGTCATGCAAAAAATTCCCCGATCTGGGATCATCGTGGGACTTCCAAGATTTTAGGACCGTGTTCAGCCCTGACCGTCGGTTCAGCCCAATCTTCATCACTGGAAGCACTGTATCTGAGGGGTAATCAAAGCCCTGCCATAGCACCCTTTGGCTACTACCATAATTCTCAAGCAATACAAGATTTCCTGTATCCAAAAGTTTGGCCATTACGTAATTGTTTGGCGAAGAGACTGTGACATTAGCAGACCAAAGAGGGTTATTTTGGTCCTTCCCATAGATGTCAAGGCCTCCATGTTCTCCATGAACAGCTAGGAGCCCAGCTCCAGAAATAGGAATTATGGGGTTGTCTCTGTTTGCAGTCCAGACGACGGTTTGGATTGGAATTTTGTTGTACCAAACTCCGACGTAACGATTATGAGAATTGCATGGGCTAAAAAACCCTAGTGCAAAGATTTTAGTGGTGGAGAGAAGAACGTCGCCATCTCTTAGGGGTTGGTTTGGTGTAATGGCGTCTATGGCAACCGAAAGGGAAGAGGGAAGAATCACAAGGAAGATAAGCAATAGACTTGTGAAAAAAAAGAATTTAGTGGAATTCATGGTTGATAGCTAGCTTTCTCATTGAGGAGTTTAAGTGCTAAAACGGTTGCTTCTTCTAATGCCAAGCAGAAACAAAAAGCCGGAAAGGTTGAATTTTTTATTTTGTTGGAGATTGAGTAACACTAACGGCGCGATTTCCAGTCGCACATGTCAACAAGACACGAATTCCCTCAAACTGATCCTAGCTAGAAAACTCCACTTCAGTAATGCTGACAATACCCCAGTTGTATCCCGTCGATTGATAAAGACAGCTAAATTGGTTCCGAAAAGGGCCAAGTACAAATTTAGAGAACAAAAAACAAAAAAAAAATCTGATGTCTAAAAATTGATAAAATAGAATACAATATAAATAAATGGTTTTATTTTTTATTATTGTGATAGAGCCCAACAGATAATATACTCGTAGGTGGTAAGCTATCAAGTCTGATTAGTAGTGGACACTATGAAAAAAGCGAACCATAATAAAATGAAATAGTAAACCAATTTGATAAGTCCTAGGATTTTTTATTTGGCAAGCAAAGAATCACAGGTCAACATCTTTTCTCCTGTATGAATCCCAGGAGCCAAAACCTAGATAAAAAGTCTTACCTGCTTCCTATGCTATGCTGAAGTTTGATTACCACAAACCTCTCATTCTTCAACACTAACTGATGTGAATGTGTCTGTTAGCGATCAAGTTTCCACCATAGTACATCACACAATCGACAGAATTAGCTAACCAGACTAGTTTCTCGTCAATTACCTAGTAAATTCGCAATCTAAACCAATAATTCTCACGCCCTATACATCAATGCACTAGAAATATCTTACGAAGTTCAACTTTAGCGGGGTTTCATGCTACTACATGTCACATCATTTAAAGAATTTTCAGTACTAGGTGATGGGATCTTTGCATGTGATCCAATATCCTAATGGTTAGGGTATTCGGTTTTTGTCTATGCGTCCTAGGTTCAAAACTGCCTTGTCTCCTAAATTGTTGTGATATTTTCGAACCCTCCCCTCCCTTTAATAATAATTTTAAAAAAACGGGTGATGGATCTCCACTGTTATAACTCATCTTCGATAAAAATGCTGGTTGTTTTGGTGAAGGAGCTGCTTCTTCATTACCTAGCATGAAAACGACCGCCGACATTGTTGGCCGGTCGTGGCATACTCTTGCACACAGAAGCTGGGCAATTTGGATGCATCTCAGAACTTGGTTGACATGGTCCGATTCAGCCAGAGATGAATCAACGATTTCCAAGGCATTTCCTTCTCTCCACAAGTTCCAAACCTAAAATAGATTTAATAGTTAGTTAATAAATACGTTTATATTTGTTACTTCAAAGTGCTAAATCCCCTAATTATCTTCATCCCCACCCATCATGCTCATTACTTAGTTGACTATTATCTCAGTACGGTTAATTCCTGTGACTACTTGTGAAGACAATTAGTGAATACTCTGTACCAAGCAAAGGGGAAAACAGGGTAACCGGGCCAGACTTTTTTCGGTTATCAACCAATGTACTGAAGCAGTATTCTACCCAAAATTACAACCTAGAGCTTTTTTCGCTGAAGTTTGGTAACACATGACATTACAAAAGACAGTTGTAAGAAATTTTCTTTGAATACGACGTATAAGCCCATGCCATTAGCACGCTTCAGTCATGGTTATTGTTAACTCATTTAGTGAACAAGTTTCTCCCTGCGATACTGCTGAGTTTGGATTTTTGGACTGTCATATAAATGCAGGTTTATCGGGAGAGGGAAGAGTTGTTTCATTACTCAACATGAAAATAACTTCCGACATGGTTGGCCTATCCGATGCACTTTCTTGCACGCAAAGTAGCCCGATCTGGATGCATCTTGAAACCTCGTGAGTAGGACGTGACTGATCCGAAGATGAATCAACTATACCTAATTCCTCCCACATATCCCAAATCTGATGCAATTAGGATCATTTTAGCGTACACTTTCAGAAATAAAAATTGGTAAATCATTCCATACATAATTTAGAAGTTTAATGAATTGCCTACTTGTCCAATCAAATTTAGGGACGGATACTCAATATCACAATTCTTGTTCCTTTTGCCGCTAACGATCTCTAGCAGTATGACACCAAAGCTAAAAACATCCGATTTTGTTGAATATCGCCCTTCCATTGCATATTCTGGTGACATGTATCCACAGCAGTTACATAGCATGATATAAAATATTGAGCATGTTAATTGTTTGCTAATCGCTGTATGTTTCTATCTGTATATGCTCAGCAAAATACTAAAACACTTACTATGTTCCGACCGCTCTGTTTGTGTTTGCTTGGATTTAGCCTTCCCCAAATATTTTTGCCAGTCCAAATTCTGAGATGTTGGGGTTCATAGTTGAATCCAATGAAACATAGCTAGCTTTTAGATTCCTGCGGATGACTTTCAGTCTTGAGTCTTGATGAAGGTATAAGACCCTTCGAGCGATTCCAACAATAATCTCGTTGCGCTTTTCCCGGTCCAACAATGACCTTCTACTTTCATCTAGTCCAAAAACATAAATTCAAAGTATGAAGAGTAAATAAAGCGAAAGATAGCATTGACAAGCTCTGCTGTAATTAGTTCTTCGTTATAGACTTTAGTTCATTCGAGTTATAGAAATCATTTAAATATGAGGTGAATAAATCAAAGGATTAAAAAAGAATTAAGGGACTTCAAACAAAAAGGGACGCGCATGAGGAGAAAAATGGTGAGCGGAAACACTTCCCATGAAAAAATTGTTGCTATTTGTAAATTAAAAGGTATATTAATTTTCTTTATTTTAGTTATTAGTCCAACACCATATCAAATGCTACGCTAAATTAGTCCAGCTTAGTCTATTCTAAGTTAGTCTAGATTAGTCTATGAACCTAGTCTAGTTTGAAATAATCCAGTGCAACAAACGCACCCAAAAGGTTCGCCAAATTTGCAAAATGTCCAAGCTTTTGTGTGAATGCATACATGCAGCAACCAAAAGCCACAGGAAATGGCGTATTTTTTAGTTTTATTATATTTAATTTTTATGAGTTCTAACATCAACAAGCTTCGCTATACTTGGAGAATCTTCATTTTCAAGGCATAGTAAATTTCGTTCACCGTTTCTTCACAAGGTAACAAATTGTATGTTGTTAATACATTATCTTTTGCAAGCTGCTACAAGTACATTCATGTTGTGGAACATGTCGGGTAATCCTAGGCTTTTCTTTAACGAGCTTCTATTTCTGTACATGTCACATCATTTATAGAACTAGCTCCTTCAATACTTGTTGATGGACCTACTCCAGTACGACTCCTCGTCAACAAAAATGCAGGCTGTGTTGGGGAAGGAACTGCTGCCTCGTTACCTAGCATGAAAACAACCGCCGACATGGTTGGCCGGTCAACAGCAAACTCTTGCACACACAAGAGAGCAATTTGGATGCATCTCACAACTTCGTTTACATGGTATGATTCGCCCATGGATGGATCAACGATTTCCAAGGCAATGCCTTCTCTCCACAAGTCCCAAACCTAAAAGAGTTTTGAAAAAATCAACCAAGCATGAATAAAGTAGGGGATAAACTTGTGGGAAAATCATTGTTTACAAATAGGCTATAGTTAGCTTACATATCCAACCAAATTTGAGTGGGGATATTTTTTGTGGTGATAACCGGAATTCCTTTTGCCAGTTATGATTTCTAGTAGTAATACGCCAAAACTGTACACATCAGATTTTACTGAAAAAATTCCTTCCATTGCATACTCTGGTGACATATAACCACTGCAACAATATAAGGAGATCATGGTGAGACTTGTTCTGGGAAGTTGGAACTATTAATTAACCTACTATTTTGGTAAGCTCTAGCCAACATGCATCTTCAATTTTGATGAATTTAATTAACTTACTATGTTCCGACCACACGATGTGTATTTGCTTCACATTGGTCCCCCAGAAATATTCTTGCCATACCAAAATCTGCTATTTTGGGACTCATAGATGCATCCAGTAGAATATTACTGGCCTTTAGATCTCTATGGATAATCCTTAATCTCGAATCTTGATGAAGATATAAAATCCCTCTAGCAATCCCACAAATAATATCAAAGCGTTTTGTCCAATCTAAAAGATTTCTTTTTGTTTCATCTGGATATCGTAAGAAGTTAAGACCAAATAAATTCTTGTTGACTTTAGTTTCAGAATGAAATTAAAGGAAAAAAAAGGAAGAAGACGTACCAAAAATAAAGGAGTCCAAACTTTTGTTTGGTACGTACTCATAGATTAGCATCTTCTCTTTATCTTCAACGCAGCAACCTATAATCTTGACAAGGTTCCTGTGTTGGAGTTTTGCAATTATCACAACTTCGTTCTTAAACTCTTCAATTCCTTGACCAGAATTCTTTGATAGTCGTTTTACCGCTACTTCCTTTCCATTACGAAGTACACCCTGAAATTATAATCCAAACACTTATGTTACAATTCATTTTTAAGGGCGTCAAAAATGAACTGTCATGTTTGTTGTAAGCTTCTAGGTTAACCTGAAGTTATGCATGATTCGGAAAATTATAGGAGGCCAAGTACCTTATAGACTGAGCCAAAACCTCATGTCCCAAGCTTGTTCGCTACAGAGAAATTGTCCGTGGCAGCTGCGACAGTTGTTTGATCAAAGAATTGTAATTCTGAGTTTATTTTACTTTGATCATCGAGATCTGTTCTATCTTCCATGAAAAACATATATTTTCTTTGCCTTCCTGCTGTCATGAAATACATAATTAACAAGCAATGCAATGTTATAGCCTTTTGGTCATAAACAATCCGTATTGCGCGACACTACAAGGAAACTTACAAATAACTGTTGGCATTAGTTGTACAGAATAGAATGAGTAAAAGGCCTCATAGTATACCCGGCCTGTAGCCATTAATAAGTCTTTTACCCATCTCAATTCTTACAACTAATATTAGCGACTATAGTCGTTTATTGTAATATTGACGTAATAGAGACCTCAACCGACACAAGAGGGATAGTAATTAAGATTGAGAAGCAAAATTTATTTACCTTTGCTCTTCCTCCTTACCAACCAACACAAAAGGAAAACTAGGCCAAGAAACACAAGAGCGGATAATAGTGAAATTGCCAGCCTTGCCTTCTTGCTAATTACAGAACCATTTGCAAATTGAGCTACAAGGACATAAAATAAAAATTAAAAAACTAACGAATTCAACAGTTGTGAACTGTAAACAATAGCAAATCACCATCAATCTCATGTGCAAGATAATTGTGGGATGTAATTAGCCAGGCGAACCAGGGCAAAGTACAGCCGGCCAATCAACTCGCAACTACTATCCAACAAGATTTGTCTCTTATTAGAGAAATTCCGGTAGAAAGTGCGGAATATATACAAAATATTGTGAGAATGAAAGATAAAGCGATTACCTAGAGTAACTGCATCAACTCGCACATACAAGTCCTGCCCAACACTTGAAAAAGTTCTTGTGTCTATCAAGTCCCCGTACCACATCACACAACCCTTCCCTCCTCCCCTTTCATCTGCACTCGCGTATGCCATGCAAGAACAATCCTTCATGCACTCTTGCTCACACCCTTTCAGACTGAAATTCATATTCACACGTGCCCCAGATGAGTCGGGTACCTTCACGCGTGCCACCTTAACAAACCCTTCCCCATTTTGGCATGTAGACGCTCCCGATTTTCTCATGCATCCACCCAATCCATCTCTCAGATACCAATCCTGGGGGAATTTGGGTTCAAATCCGGGCAGACAAAGGCAAGAGAAGTTATAATTACTGTATGGGTCACAGTTACCATTTGGACCACACTGTCCATAGTGGTCACACCACTCACTAGGGTTAGAGCTTCCTTCGATCCATTTGCTTTCGTGATCTCGCCATACGAACCGTTTAACAATTCCTGATTCATCTAGCACCCCTCTTGTGAATACTGAGTCATTTGGAACAGTTATCTCCATATATATCTCATCTTTATTGTTCACAAAGTTGCGGACACTATCAGTTGTATATTCGGGTACCCCGCTAAATCTTTGGCCGGTCCAAGTTCCGCCTCGAAACCATTTGGTTCGATCCTTGTAAACCATCAACTGCGGAAACCCGGTTGGGTCAATCTCATACGAAAAATTCCCTGATCCGGGATCATCCTGGGACTTCCGAGATGTTAGGCGCCTGTTCAGCCCTGACCGCCGGTTCTGCCCAATCTTCATCCATGGAAGCAGTGTATCTGTGGGGTAATCAAAGCCTTGCCACAGCACCCTTGGGTTACTACCATTGTGCTCAAGCAATACAAGATTTCCTGTATCCCGAAGTTTGGCTATTACGGAATTGTTTGGCGAAGAGACTGTGACATTAGCAGACCAAAGAGGGGTATTTTGGTCCTTCCCATAAATGACCAGGCCTCCATGATCTCCATGAATAGCTAGGAGCCCAGTTCCAGTTCCACCAATAGGAATTATGGGGTTGTCTCTGTTTGCAATCCAGACGATGGTTTTGATTGGAATATTGTTGTACCAAACTCCGATGTAACGGTTATGAGAATTGTCTGGGCTAAAAAAACCTAGTTTAAAGATTTTAGTGGCGGAGAGAAGAAAGTCGCCATCTCTTAGGGGTTGGTTTGGTGTAATGGCGTCTAGGGCAACAGAAATGGAAGAGGGATGAATCACAAGGAAGATAAGCAATCTAATTATGACAAAAAGGAATATAGTAGAATTCATGGTTAGTTTCTCTTTTAATGGCAGCAGAAACAAAAAGCCGGAAAGTTTCGATTTTATTTTCTTTGGTGTTGAATTCACCGGCGAATTCTAGTCGACGTAAGAATACTGATCCTAGCTAGAAAGGTCCACTTCATTAATGCTGACCACACCCCAGTTGTAGTAGATTGATAAAGACAAATTTTCTCCTATGCTGGGATTTTAAAGAATCACAGGTCAACATCTTTTAAAGAATTTTCTCTTATGCTTCGAGAAGATATTTTTCAATATGATCTTCACATGAGATGATACATTACGTATTCCTATATAAATGGTGGGTTATGTGTGTTAAAAGGTTAATAACTTAAAATTTAAAATTTTTCATCACTTTCATTAAAACACATGGTGTACCATCCGAATTCCCATCACAACTAAAAATTTCTCTCCACTCGGAAGTTTGATGACCACAAACCTCTCATTCTTAAACACTAATTGATGTGAATGCGTCTGTTAGTGTTCAAGTTTCCGTTCATAGTACGTCTCACAATTGACATAATTAATTAGAGCTAACTAGACTAGTATAATTTCGCTTCAATTACCTTGCAGGTTCGCAATTGTAACCAGTATTTCTGACGCCCTACAAGTCAATGCACTCAAAAATATCTTTAACAGTTCAACTTTAGCGAGGTTCTATGCCACTACATGTCACATTATTTAATGAATTTTCTCCTTTAGTACTGGGTAATGGAGTCTTTGCATGTGATCAAATATCTTAGTAGATAGGATGTTGGATTTTCACCCATGCATTCTAGGTTCAAAACTGCACCCTCCTCTAAATTGTTGTAATAGTTTCAAACCCTCGCCTCCCTTTAATAATAATTAAAAAAAAAAAAAAAAAACAAAGATAAACTGGGTGATTGATCTCCACTGTTATAACTCTAATGCTGGTTGTTTTGGTGAAGAAGCTGCTTCTTCAGTACTTAGCATGAAAGCAATCTTGATATTTTTGACCGGTCCGTGGCATACTCTTGTCCACATAAGCTGGGATATTTGGACGCATATCAGAACTTGACATGGTCCGATTGACCCAGAGATGAATCAATGATTTCCAATGCATCGCCTTCTCTCCACAAGTTAGAAACCTAAAACAAATTTAATAGCTGGTTGATAAAATCGTTTATTCATGTTACTGCAAAGCTACGATGCATGGCCATCGTGATTTCTTCTTGTATTCCCGTGTTGTATCGTATCCCTATGTTTGTGTCTGTATCCATGCAATCGTAGCTGCAAACTGTTAAATCCCCTAATTATCTCCATCTCCGTCACCACTCATCACGCTCATTACTTGGTTGACTGTTATTCTTAGTATGGTTAACTTCCGGTGACTATTCCTGAAGTCAATTCGTGAATACTCTGTACCAAGACGGGAAATACAGGGGAACAGGGGAAGACTTTTTTCAGTTATTAACTGATATACATTCTCTATACTAAACTAGGATAAGCAAAGAGGAATCAACATTCTACCAAAAATTACAAGCAAGAGCTTTTTTTTTCACTAAAGTTTGGTACCACATGACATTATAAAAGACAATGGCAAGAAATATTTCTTTGTATACGACGTATCAAATCATCCAGGAAAGTTGAATAACAAATTCATTCAGGAAAGATACATGCAATGTAAAAGGAAAAAGAGTCTCTATTTGAACAGACAAGAGTCAAACGAATCTTCAGTGCTAGGTGACTGTTGAAATCATTAAAAAATATTAGTAAGTATGAATTAGGATAAAAATACAGAATAGTGTCTGAAGTATATATTAACAAATGAAACCATAAATGTAAGAAGAAAATGAAATGGTATACTCTTGCACGCATAAGAGGGCAATTTGGATGCATCTCAGAACTTGGTTGACATGGTACGATTCATCCAGAGACATACAATAAAATAATTATCAAACGAATCTGAAATAGATTATTTTCTAGAAGCCATAAAATTTTGTGTTGGATAAAATTTCGGTTTTAATGACTACCATTTGGTACGAATTTTCTATTGAAGAGACAAAATGTCACTTTGAGGAAAGAAAAATGACTGCATTTCTAGAAATGTTGGACAATCAGAAGGGCATGAGTATTGACCATTTCATAAAGTTGAAGACCAAATTTATTAAGAAATTGATACCATGGCCCCATCACTCACTAGGTCACAGCCACAAAAGTCCACTTTGGAACTTTCCCATAAGAAATTTAAAATATTCCAACCACTCTAGCACTAATTACTAAACAGACAATTGCTAAATGCATGTTGTCCCTCAATAAGCTAACATACTTAATTAAAAAAAATTATACATTTTATTGCTAGTGGTTGGTGGTCGACGTGGATCTTATAAAATATTTCATGTAGGACAATTACTGTATTCTAAACTCGAGAAGAGGTGGCGCTGTAGCTTGGTTATAGTGCAATTGAGGGGGAATTTAGTTTTAATTACGAAATAGCCTTTTTTTTTTTTTTACTTTTTTTATTTATGTAAATATGGGCTCTTGGGTGGGTTTGTGGATTCGGGCCTTACATGCGTTGTGGTGGGAATTTGTGAGTTTGACCTTGTATTGTTATTTTTCATCACTTTGATAAAAACACGTAGTGTACCATCTGTATTCCTAATATAACTAAAAATTTCTCTCCACACGGAAGTTTGATGACCACAAACCTCTCATTCTTAAACACTAACTGATGTGAATGCGTCTATTAGTGTTCAAGTTTCCGTTCATAGTTCGTCTCACAATTGACATAATTAATTAGCTAACTAGACTAGTATAATTTCTCTTTAATTACCTTGCAAGTTCGCAATTGTAACCAGTATTTCCTACGCCCTACAAGTCAATGCACTCAAAAATATCTTTAACAGTTCAACTTTAGCGAGGTTCTATGCCACTACACGTCACATCATTTAATGAATTTTCTCCTTCAATACTGGGTAATGGAGTCTTTGCATGTGGTCCAATATCTTAGTAGATAGAATGTTGGATTTTCACCCATGAGTTCTAGGTTCAAAACTGCACCCTCCCCTAAATTGTTGTAATAGTTTCAAACCCTCGCCTCCCTTTAATAATAATTAAAAAC